>NW_027640429.1:0-102869 GCF_949752795.1 Hyperoodon ampullatus
CCTGGCAAATTAAGAAGAGGCATTTAAAAAACGCCCTCATCTCAGCGTACACGATAGAAACATCTAGAGTGAAGGCTATGTGAAATGTGTATGCTATGAGCTGTTCTCCAAAGACCATGGGTGAGTCTGATGAATGCTAGATCACAGAAACTTCACACATTGTATTCATTCACCTTTTGACACTCTTCGCTCACTTCGGAATAAGGCTACAATTCCACTGGCAGGCCTAAACAATGACGGTTTCCTCACGTTAGTTTATATCTGTAAGAGGGGCCAGGGTGCGTTGGATACAAAGCGTTCTCACTGCCTTAAAATATCTGTATTCCGACCAGGAAATATTTTTGTCTTTTCAAATTGAGAAGAAGGGAAATACGGTCACTGTGTACTGTCTCTGTCAGAGAGTCTGTGTCAAAGACTCATCCACAGAGGAAGCAGTGTGTGAGAATGTTTGTAGAGTTCTGCAATACTCTTCATTTCAGCCGGATGACAATAAGCCCTCCAGTTAGTTTCCTAGGGTAACTACAGGAAAATGCATTTTACTTTGTTGAAAGGCTGTGGTCCTACTGGTAAAATATATGTGAGTTTTCAAGCCAAAAGAAGGATGGTTGAGAAGACACCGGCCTCTGTGGAGATGGACTATCGTGCTTGGGTCACACTAGGAGAGCTGTAGGCATAGGGCTTTGGTCGCTGCTGCTTCTAGGGCCTAACCTGAACAACCTCCTCCCGGTGGTATTTAACTGAGAAGGGTAGGGAAAACAATTTCAAACTGCCACAGAGAAGTACCTTCCTTTCCGAAGCAGAAACACTTTCTTCAATGCTATATGAAGGGCCTTCACTTCCAGATGGCTGGGAAAAAGATAATATTTCCAAAGGAGAAATCCGCACTGTTCGTGGAATCCTGGGGATGCTCAGAGGAGTTTTGCCAATGGTAGCTTTCATTGTGAACGTAGAACGTTTGGTGGAACCATTTGCAAGGCCAAGTTTAATGTTTCCTGGTTAGACCCGTCTCTCGTACACGGAGAGTAGGACTTGCTTACTGGATACTGCAGGGAAAGTCTATGGGCAGAGCCATCACCTTAGGTGGAGGATCAAATGTAAGTCAAGTGCATGGGGAGCACTGTTAAAGAGACACCTTGGCAAGATAAGAAGAAGCACTCATCTCAGCGTAAAAGGTAGAATAGTCTAGAGGGAAGACTGTGTGAAATGAGGATCCAAAAAGCTGCATTCCAGAGGCCATTGGGTGAATCTGATGCAGGCGAGATTACAGGACTTTCACAAATTGTATCACTTTGGTTTTCAAAACTCTTTGGTCGATTTGGAATAAACCTACAATTCGTGCTTGCATACACTCTATTGCAGAAAAAGTCTAGAAGCAGCATTCTATCCTTTAGGGGAACACCACGTGGAGGTCAAGAACCTGGGGAGCTCCATTAAGTCAAAGTCCAAGAAAGATGTGAAGAGCCATTTGAAAAATGCACTCACCTCCGCGTATCCAGTAGAAGAAAACACTCTGTGAAATTTGTATCCTGCCAGCTGCTCTCCTTAGGTCATGGGTGATTCAGAGGCATGCTCGAATTGAGAAATTTCACACACTGTAAAGACTCGGCATGTGAGACTCCTCAGTCATAACGGAACAGGCTACTATTCACCCGGCAAGCCTGAACTGCAATGGTCTCCACTCGTTAGCTTATAGCTGCCTTCAGGTAGGAGGTGCAAGCCTGAGGTGGCTAGACACGGTTTCCTCGGCGTAAAAAGGCCCGTTTCCAGAGCAGTAAATATTGTTTCCTGTCACATGGAGACGGGCGGGATTTCGCTCATGGTGTACTATCTCTGTCATGGAGTCCCGACCAGAGGAAGCAGTGTGGCTGGGTGAAATGTTGCAGAGCTCTGAAATACACCTCGGTTCAGCTGAAAATTGAGAGGTGCTCACTTTACTTTCCTAGGGTGAGTAGAGGTGAATTCCGCTAGTTTGCCTTAAAGCCTGGTATCCAACCGGTAAAATATATGTGAGATTTCCTAAGCAGAAGGAGGATGGTTGAGAAGACAAGGACCTCAGTGGAGAGAGTCTTCGTCCTTGCCTCAAGAAAAGAGAGCTTCAGGTATAGGGCTTTGGTCGCTGCTGGTTTTATAGCTTAAGCTGAACACCCTCCTCCCTGAGGAATTTACCTGAGAATGACGGGAAAATGCTTTCCAGCTGCCAAGGAGAAAGAGTTTTCTTCCTGAGGCAGAAAGACTGTTTGCAATGACATGGGAAGGGCCGTGGTTCTTGGCTTGTGAGAGAGAGGTAACATTACAAAAGTAGAGATTCCCACTCTGTGTGGAGCCCTGGCGACGCTCAGAGGAGTTTTGCCGAGGGCAGCTTTCATTGGGAACGGTGACCACTGGTGGAATCATTTAAAAGGCCGAGTGTTTACTGTTACCTTGGGAGACCTTTCTCTCTTACACAGAGAGCAGGGCTTGGTTTCTGGGAACTGCAGGGAATTCTACGTGCTGAGCCCTCTCCTTAGGTGGATGGTCTAATGGAAGTCAAGTGCGTGGGGTGCCCTTAAGGGCACCACCCGGCATATTAACAAGAAGCATTTGAAACCTGCACTCACCTCAATGAGCACGGTGGCATCGCCGACAGTGAAGGATGTGTAAAATGTTTGTCCTACGAGCAGCTCTCCGATGGCCGTGGGGGGGTCTGATGCATGCGATGTCTCAGAACCTTCACACATTGGGTGGAATCGGCTTTGGAAACTCTTCAGGCACCTTTGGAAAAGGCTACAATTCCACTGGCAATGCTACATTAAACCGGTTTCCTCACGTTACTTTATACCTGCCTTCAAGAAGGAGAGGCAAGGGTGAGTGGGCTAGGAAGCACTTCCACTGCCTTAAACGATCTGTAAGCCGACCAGAAAATATTTCTGTCATTTCAAATTGAGACGAAAGGAACTTCGGGCACACTGTGCTGTCTCTGTCAAGCAGTCATCCGCAAGGGAAGCAGGGTTTCAGAATGGTGGCAGAGGTCTTCCATACTCTTCGTCGACAGCCGAATGACGAGAAGTGTTCAGCTTACATTCCTGGATGTCTAGAGGAGAATGCTTTTACGTTTGTCTGAAAGGCTTGTGTCCTACTGATAACACACATGTGAGTTTTCCTAGCCCAAGGGCGGTTGAGAGAACATCGACCTCCATGGAGACAGTATTTTGCGGTAGGAAAACGAGAGGAGAGCGTTAGGCATAAGACTTTGTCGCTGCTGCTTCTAGGGGCTCAACTGAACCAACACCTCCTCCTGTGGTAGGTAACGGAGAATGATTGGAAGAGCGCTCAACGTGCCAAAGGGAAGTAGCTTCCTTTCTGAAGCAGAAAGCCTTCCTGCAATGCCAGGGGAATGGCCTTGTGTTCCAGGGGTGTGAGAAAATGGTAGTGTTGCAGAAGGAAAAATTTGCACTTTGCGTGGAAGCCTGGCAGTGCTCAGGGGAGTTTTTACTAGGGTGGCTTTCAGGGTGAACGTTGACCATTTACTGGAAGCATTTGGAAGGCGGAGTCTTTACTGTTACCTTCTTAGACCAGGTCCTCTTCCACGAGAAGTAGCGCTTGCTTCCTGGGCACTGCAGGGAAGGTCTAGTGGAAGAGCCCTTTCTTTAGGTTGCAGGATCAAATGGAAGCCACGTGCATGGTGAGCCCTGTTAAAGGAACTGCCATGCAAATTAAGAAGAGACACTTTTTTTAAAAATTAGTTTCTGCTTTATAACAAAGCGAATCAGTCATACATATACATCTGTTCCCCCATCCCTTCCCTCATGCGTCTCCCTCCCTCCCACCCTCCCCATCCCACCCCTCCAGGCGGTCACAAAGCACCGAGCTGATCTCCCTGTGCTCTGCGGCTGCTTCCCACTATCTATCTACCTTACGTTTGGTAGTGTATATATGTTCATGCCTCTCTTTCGCTTTGTCACAGCTTACCCTGCCCCCTCCCCATATCCTCAAGTCCGTTCTCAAGTAGGTCTGTGTCTTTATTCCCGTTTTACCCTTAGGTTCTTCAGGACATTCTTCTTAAATTCCATATATATGTGTTAGCATACGGTATTTGTCTTTCTCTTTCTGACTTACTTCACTCGGTATGACAGACTCTAGGTCTATCCACCTCATTACAAATAGCTCAGTTTCGTTTCTTTTTATGGCTCAGTAATATTCCATTGTATATATGTGCCACATCTTCTTTATCCATTCATCCGATGATGGACACTTAGGTTGTTTCCATCTCCGGGCTATTGTGAATAGAGCTGCAATGAACATTTTGGTACATGTCTCTTTTTGAATTATGGTTTTCTCAGGGTATATGCCTAGTAGTGGGATTGCTGGGTCATATGGTAGTTCTATTTTTAGTTTTTAAAGGAACGTCTATACTGTTCTCCATAGTGGCTGTACCAATTCACATTCCCACCAGCAGTGCAAGAAGAGGCACTTGAATCATGCCCTTGTGTCAGTGTACACGGTGGATCCGTCTGCTATGAAAGCTGTGTGAAATGTGTGTCGTCCAAGCCTCCCTCTGAAGACCATGGGTGAGTCTCAAGCATGCCCGACCTCAGAGATGTCACCCATTGTATCGATTCGGCTTTTTTTTTTTTTTATTAGTTTCTGCTTTATAACAAAGTGAATCAGTCATACATATACATCTGTTCCCACATCCCCTCCCTCATGCATCTCCCTCTCTCCCACCCTCCCCATCCCACCCCTCCAGGCGGTCACAAAGCACCGAGCTGATCTCCCTGTGCTCTGCGGCTGCTTCCCACTATCTATCTACCTTACGTTTGGTAGTGTATATATGTCCATGCCTCTCTTTCCCTTTGTCACAGCTTACCCTTCCCCTTCCCCATATCCTCAAGTCCATTCTCAAGTAGGTCTGTGTCTTTATTCCCGTTTTACCCCTAGGTTCTTCATGACATTTTTTTTTTAATTCCATATATATGTGTTAGCATACGGTATTTGTCTTTCTCTTTCTGACTTACTTCACTCTGTATGACCGACTCTAGGTCTATCCACCTCATTACAAATAGCTCAGTTTCGTTTCTTTTTATGGCTGAGTAATATTCCATTGTGTATATGTGCCACATCTTCTTTATCCATTCAGCTGATGATGGACACTTAGGTTGTTTCCATCTCCGGGCTATTGTGAATAGAGCTGCAATGAACATTTTGGTACATGTCTCTTTTTGAATTATGGTTTTCTCAGGGTATATGCCTAGTAGTGGGATTGCTGGGTCATATGGTAGTTCTATTTTTAGTTTTTAAAGGAACGTCTATACTGTTCTCCATAGTGGCTGTACCAATTCACATTCCCACCAGCAGTGCAAGAAGAGGCACTTGAATCATGCCCTTGTGTCAGTGTACACGGTGGATCCGTCTGCTATGAAAGCTGTGTGAAATGTGTGTCGTCCAAGCCTCCCTCTGAAGACCATGGGTGAGTCTCAAGCATGCCCGACCTCAGAGATGTCACCCATTGTATCGATTCGGCTTTTGAAACACTGTGGTCTCTTTGGAGTAAGGCTACAATCCCTCTTGAAGGCCTACACTACAACGGTTTCTGCACATTAGTTTACCGCTGCCTTCAGGTAAGGTAACCAATGGTGAGATGCCTCGAAATCGTCTCCACTGCCTAAAATGATCCACATTCTGGCCAAAACTACTCTGGTCTTGTCAAATTGAGGCAAAAGTAATTAAGCTTATGTTGTACTCACTGTCCAAGAGTACACACCAGAGGGCGCAGTGTGTGAGAATGGTTGCAGAGCTCTGCATTAACACCCTTCCTCTTCAGCCAAGTGATGAGAAGCACTCAGCTCAGTTTCCCAGGGTGGTTACAGGTAAATGCCTTTAAGTTTGGATGAAAGCTTCATGTCCTCCCGATCGGAGATACTTTGGTCTTGTCAAATCGAGGCCAAAGGAATTCCGCTTACCTTGTACTCTCTGTCCAACAGTACACACCAGAGGGCGCAGTGTGTTAGAATGGATGCACAGCTCTGCAAACCTCTTCCTCGTCACCCGAATGATAAGACGTGCACAGCTTAGTATCCCAGTGTGAATAGAGTCCACTGCCTATCAGTTTCTTTGAGAGGCTGGTGTCCTACTTCTAAAACATACATGCGTTTTCCCAGGCACAAGGAGGATGTTTTAGAGGACATCGACTTCAATGGAGGTCACGCGAAGATCACTTGGATCAGTCGAGGAGTGTTTGCAGCATAGGGCCTTGGTCGCTGCTGCTTCTAGGACCTACACTGAACACCCTCCTCCCTGTGGTATTGAACTGAGAAGGAGAGGGAAAAGCATACAACCAGCCAAAGAGAAGTAGCTTCCTTTCTGAAGCAGAAAGCCTATCTGCAATGCTATGTGAAGGGCCTTGTGTTCCAGGTGGGTGAGAAAAAGGTAATGTTACAGAAGGAGAAATTTGCAGTGTGCGTGGAGACCGGGCAGTGCCCAGGGCATTTTTACCAGCAGCAGCTTTCATTGCGAACGTTGACAGTTTAGTGGAAGTATTTGGAAGGCCGAACCCTTAGTGTTACTTGGTTAGACCTGTCTCTCTTACACGGAGAGAAGGGCTTGCTTACTGGGTACCGCAGGGAAAGACTAGGTCCAGATAGCTCTCCTTAGGTGGATGATGAAATGAAAGTCAAGTGTATGGGGAGCCCTGTTAAAGGGACAACCTGGCAAATTAAGAAGAGGCATTTAAAAAACGCCCTCATCTCAGCGTACACGATAGAAACATCTAGAGTGAAGGCTATGTGAAATGTGTATGCTATGAGCTGTTCTCCAAAGACCATGGGTGAGTCTGATGAATGCTAGATCACAGAAACTTCACACATTGTATTCATTCACCTTTTGACACTCTTTGCTCACTTCGGAATAAGGCTACAATTCCACTGGCAGGCCTAAACAATGACGGTTTCCTCACGTTAGTTTATATCTGTAAGAGGGGCCAGGGTGCGTTGGATACAAAGCGTTCTCACTGCCTTAAAATATCTGTATTCCGACCAGGAAATATTTTTGTCTTTTCAAATTGAGAAGAAGGGAAATACGGTCACTGTGTACTGTCTCTGTCAGAGAGTCTGTGTCAAAGACTCATCCACAGAGGAAGCAGTGTGTGAGAATGTTTGTAGAGTTCTGCAATACTCTTCATTTCAGCCGGATGACAATAAGCCCTCCAGTTAGTTTCCTAGGGTAACTACAGGAAAATGCATTTTACTTTGTTGAAAGGCTGTGGTCCTACTGGTAAAATATATGTGAGTTTTCAAGCCAAAAGAAGGATGGTTGAGAAGACACCGGCCTCTCTGGAGATGGACTATCGTGCTAGGGTCACACTAGGAGAGCTGTAGGCATAGGGCTTTGGTCGCTGCTGCTTCTAGGGCCTAACCTGAACAACCTCCTCCCGGTGGTACTTAACTGAGAAGGGTAGGGAAAACAATTTCAAACTGCCACATAGAAGTACCTTCCTTTCTGAAGCAGAAACACTTTCTTCAATGCTATATGAAGGTCCTTCACATCCAGATCACTGGGAAAAAGATAATATTTCCAAAGGAGAAATCCACAGTGTTCATTGAATCCTGGGGATGCTTAGAGGAGTTTTGCCAATGGTAGCTTTCATTGTGAACGTAGAACGTTTGGTGGAACCATTTGCAAGGCCAAGTTTAATGTTTCCTGGTTAGACCCGTCTCTCGTACACGGAGAGTAGGACTTGCTTACTGGATACTGCAGGGAAAGTCTATGGGCAGAGCCATCGCCTTAGGTGGAGGATCAAATGTAAGTCAAGTGCATGGGGAGCACTGTTAAAGAGACACCTTGGCAAGATAAAAAGAAGCACTCATCTCAAAATAAAATGTAGAATAGTCTAGAGGGAAGACTGTGTGAAATGAGGATCCAAAAAGCTGCATTCCAGAGGCCATGGGTGAATCTGATGCAGGCGAGATTACAGGAATTTCACAAATTGTATCACTTTGGCTTTTAAAACTCTTTGATCAATTTGGAATAAACCTACAATTTGTGCTTCCATACACTCTATTGCAGAAAAAGTCTGGAAGCAGCATTCTATCCTTTAGGGGAACACCATGTGGAGGTCAAAAACCTGGGGAGCTCCATTAAATCAAAGTCCAAGAAAGATGTGAAGAGACATTTGAAAACTCCAGCCTCCTCCTCATGATATTGAACTGAGAAATGGAAGAAATAGCCTTCAACCTGTCCAAAGGGAAATAGTATGGTTTTTTGAGCAGATAGCCTTTCTTCAATATCATCTGAACAGCCTTCTGTACCTGTCAGCTGAGAAAAATTTATTATTACAGAAACAGGAATTCACTCTCTCCCTTCACCCCTGTGGTTGCTCAGCATAGTCTTGACAAAGGTAGCTTTGATTGCAAACTTGGACCACTGAGTATCAGAGTATGGAAGGAAGAGGCTTTAATGTTACCTGCTGATACCCATCTGTCCTACACAACACTACCACTTGCATACACTCCTTTGCAGACAAAGTCTAGGAGCAGCATTCCATCCTTTGGGCAATGACCATGTGGAAAGTCAAGTACCTGGGGAGCTCTGTTAAAGCGACAGTCCAAGCAAGATGTGAAGAACCACTTGAAAAATGTGCTCATCTCCACGTACCAAGGAGAAGAAACACCTCTATGAAATTTGTATCCTGTGAGCTGCTCTCCTGAGGTCAAGGGTGATTTGGAGGCACACTCGATTTAAAAAATTTCACCCACTGTATTGATCCGGCATGTAAGACTCCACAGTCACATTGGAACAGGCTACTATTCGCCCAGGAAGCTGGCACTACAGTGGTCTCCTCTCTTTAGTTTATAGCTGCCTTTATGTGGGAGGTGCAAGCCTGAGTTGGCTAGACATGATTTCCTCGACAGAAAAAGGCCCGTTTCAGGTGCAATAAACGTTGTTCTCCTGTCACATGGAGATAAATGGCATTTCGCTCACGGTGTACTGTCTCTGTCATGGAGTCCCGACCAGAGGAAGCAGTGCGGGTGGGTGAAATATTGCAGAGCTCTGAAATACACTTCTGTTCAGCTGAAAATTGAGAAGTGCTCACTTTACTTTCCTAGGGTGAGTAGAGGCGAATTCCTCTAGTTTGCCTGAAAGCCTGGTATCCAACCGGTAAAATATATGTGAGAATTCCTAACCAGAAGGAAGATAGGTGAGAAGACAACGACCTCAGGGGAGAGCTTCAGGTATAGGGATTTGGTCACTTGCAGGTTTTATAGATTAAGCTGAACACCCTCCTCCCTGAGGAATTTACCTGAGAATGACAGGAAAAAGCTTTCCAGCTGCCAAGGAGAAGGACTGTTCTTCCTGAGGCAGAGAGCGTTTTTTGCAATGAAATGGGAAGGGCCTTGGTTCCTGGCATGTGAGAGAAAGGTAACGTTACAAAAGTAGAGATTCCCACTCTGTTTGGAGCCCTGGCATTGCTCAGAGGAGTATTGCCGAGGGCAGCTTTCATTGCGAACGGTGACCACTGGTGGAATCATTTGTAAGGCCGAGTGCTTACTGTTACCTTGGGAGACCTTTCTCTCTTACACAGAGAGCAGGGCTTGGTTTTTGGGAACTGCAGGGAATTCTAGGTGCTGAGCCCTCTCCTTAGGTGGATGATCTAATGGAAGTCAAGTGCACAGGGCGCCCTTAAGGGCACCACCAGGCATATTAACAAGAGGCAGTTGAAAAGTGCACTCACCTCAGTGAGCACGGTCACATCACCGACAGTGAACGATGTGTAAAATGTTTATCCTACGAGTTGTTCTCCGATGGCCGTGGGGGAGTCTGGTGCATGCGATGTCTCAGAATCTTCACACATTGGGTGGAATCGGCTTTGGAAACTCTTCGGGCACCTTTGGAAAGGCTACAATTCCACTGGCAATGCTACATTAAACCGGTTTCCTCACATTGCTTTATACCTGCCTTCAAGAAGGAGAGGCAAGTGTGAGTGGGCTAGAAAGCACTTCCACTGCCTTAAACGATCTGTAAGCCGACCAGAAAATATTTCTGTCATTTCAAATTGAGACAAACGGAACTTCGGGCATGCTGTGCTGTCTCTGTCAAGCAGTTGTCTGCAAGGGAAGCAGGGTTTCAGAATGGTGGCAGAGGTCTTCCATACTCTTTGTCGACAGCCGAATGACGAGAAGTGTTCAGCTTACATTCCTGGATGTCTAGAGGAGAATGCTTTTACGTTTGTCTGAAAGGCTCGTGTTCTACTGATAACACATATGTGAGTTTTCCTAGCCCAAGGGCGGTTGAGAAAACATCGACCTCCATGGAGACAGTATTTTGCGGTAGGAAAACGAGAGGAGAGCGTTAGGCATAAGACTTTGTCGCTGCTGCTTCTAGGGGCTCAACTGAATCACCACCTCCTCCTGTGGTAGGTAACTGAGAATGATTGGAAGAGCGCTCACCGTGCCAAAGGGAAGTAGCTTCCTTTCTGAAGCAGAAAGCCTTCCTGCAATGCCAGGGGAATGGCCTTGTGTTCCAGGGGTGTGAGAAAATGGTAGTGTTGCAGAAGGAAAAATTTGCACTTTGTGTGGAAGCCTGGCAGTGCTCAGGGGAGTTTTTACTAGGGTGGCTTTCAGGGCGAACGTTGACCGTTTACTGGAAGCATTTGGAAGGCAGAGTCTTTACTGTTACCTTCTTAGACTAGGTCCTCTTCCACGAGAACTAGCGCTTGCTTCCTGGGTACTGCAGGGAAGGTCTAGTGGAAGAGCCCTTTCTTTAGGTTGCAGGATCAAATGGAAGCCACGTGCATGGTGAGCCCTGTTAACGGGACTGCCATGCAAAGTAAGAACAGTCACTTGAATCATGCCCTTGTGTCAGCATACATGGTGGGTTCATCTAAAGTGAGGGTTGTGTTAAATGTGTGTCGTTTTAGCTTCTCTGTGTAGACCACGGATGAGTCTCATTCATGCTGGACCTCAGAAACATCATCCATTGTATCAATTTGGCTTTTGAAACTCTTTGTTCTCTTTGGAATAAGGTTACAGTCCCTCTGGAAGGTCTACACTATAACGGTTTCATCACGTTAGTTTATAGCTGCCTTCAGGTAAGAGGTGCAAGCCTGAGTGAGATACAAAGCGTTTCCACCACCTAGAAAGTCCCGTATGCCAGACAGCTAATATTTTGGTGTTGTCCAGTTGAGATGAATAGACTTTCGCCCATGGTGTACTGTTTCTGTTGTAGAGTCCCCCAGAGGAAGCAGGGCATGAAGAATGATTGCAGAGCTCTGCAAACTCTTTGTGCTCCGCTGAATGACAACAAGTGCTCAGCTTACTTTCTGAGGGATACTAGAGGTGAATACCTTTATTTTTGTATGAAAGGTTGCTGTCCTACTGGTATAACATATGTGTTTTCCTAGCCACAGGGAGAATAATTGAGAAAATTGGCCTCCATGGGGATGGACTTTTGTGCTTCGATATCATGTGGACAGCTTTAGGTATAGGACTTCTGTCACTGCTGCTTCTACAGCCTAAACTGAATATCCCCTTTCTTGTGGAATAACCTGAGTATGTGAGGAGAGAGCATTGTACCAGGCAGAGAGAAGTAGCTTTCTTTCTGAGGCAGAAAGCGTTGCACAATGCCGTATGAAGGGTCTAGTGCTCCTGGAGTGTGAGACAAATTTAATGTTATAGCAGGAAAGATTTGCTATGTGCGTGGAGACTCTGCAGTGCTCAGTGGAATTTTACAGGGAGCTGTTTTCACTGCGAACGTTGACCGTTTAGGGGAAGCATTTGTAATGCCGAGTCTGTAGTGTTACCTGATTAGAGCTGTCTCTCTTACATGGAGAGTAGTCTTTGTTCCTGGGTACTGCAGAGAAAGTCTAGTGGCAGAGCCCTTTCCTTAGGTGGAAATCCAAAAGGAAGTCAAGTGCATGGTGAGCCCTGTTAAAAGGACAGCCATGCAAATTAAGAAGAGGCCCTTGAAACATGCCCTTGTGTCAGCATACACGGTGGATTCATCTAAAGTGAGGGTTGTGTGAAATGTGTGTCGTCCTAGCTTCTCTGTGTAGCCCACGGGTGAGTCTGATACATGCCGGACCTCAGAAACATCATCCATTGTATCGATTCGGCTTTTGAAACTCTTTGGTCTCTTTGGAGTAAGGCTACAGTCCCTCTGGAAGGCCTACACTACAATGGTTTCGTCACGTTAGTTTATAGCTGCCTTCAGGTAAGAGGTGCAAGCCTGAGTGGGCTTCAAAACGTTTCCACTACCTAAAAAGTCCCGTATGCCAAGCAGCTAATATTTTGTTGTTGTCCACTTCAGATGAACTAACTTTAGCTCATGGTCTCTGTCATAGAGTCCACACCAGAGGATGCAGGATGTGAGAATTGTTTCAGAGGTCTGGAAAATCTTTGTCGTCGGCCGAATGACAAGAAATGCTCAGCTTAGTTTCTGTGGGTGACTAGAAGTGAATGCCTTTATTTTTGTATGAAAGGATGCTGTCCTACTGGTATAACATATATTTTTTTGAGCACAGATGTTCAAAATGGGCCACACAATCTCATACACAGTATACATTTGTTTTATACTCCATCGAAGTCGATAGGAATTAAGTTACTCTCTCCCCATCTAGAACAAAAATAGATATAGTGCTGAGTTTTAAACCTAAACTTTAAGAAACTCAATCCCTTATAAAAGAGATATGTTGAAATCTATTAAAATTTAATTTTATTAGTAACAATTGCAATAAAAATAGCAATCATGATATTGGGTTAGACTTTCCTTATTCACTTGAGGGATCTTATAAACTTCAGATCCAACAAGGGAAAGCTAGAACTGAATTTCATTCGACTCTTTGAAAGTCAAAATAATACATAGGTCTTCCATTTGCAAAATCATTTATCCTTGTCAGTCTCTTGGTCTACAGTCACTCTTTGCATATGAAATGGGTCAAGACGCTTACATTTTGGAAAATGGTCCAATGTTAAAGAAGTGTTGTTACCACAATATTAATAATAGGCAAAATTGTGTAAGCAAAGCAGATATTCTTTTCTTGTCACTCCTACTCACTATGTATCATTTATTATTATTATTATTGGAGCCCAACTGCTTTACAATATTATGTTAGTTTCTTGTGTACACCAAAGTGAATCAGCTATATGTATATATTTATCCTCTCTCTCTTGAACCTCCCTCACAGCTACTCTATCTCACTGATCTAGGTCATCACAGAGCACCGAGCTGAGCTCCCTGTGCTATCAGCAGGTTCTCGTTAGCTATCTATTATACACAATAGTGTATATATGTCAATCATAATCTCCCAATTCATCCCACCCTCCCATTCCGGCCCTGTGTCCACATGTCCATTCTCTATGTCTGCATCTCTATTCCTGTTTGTTCATCTGTACCATTTTTTAATATTCACATATATGAATTAATATACAATATTTGTTTTTCTCTTTCTGGCTTACTTCACTCTGTATGACAGTCTCTAGGTCCATCCATGCCTGTACAAATGATCCAATTTTGTTCCTTTTTATGGCTGAGTAATAGTCCATTGTATAAATGCACCACATCTTCTTTCTCCATTCATATGTCGATGGACATTCGGGTGCTTCCATGTACTGGTATTTGTAATGAACATTGGGGTAATGTGTATTTTTTTTTTCTGATACTCAGGCCTCTCACTGTTGTGGCCTCTCCCGTTGCAGAGCACAGGCTCTGGATGCACAGGCTCAGCAGCCATGGCTCACGGGCCCAGCCGCTCCACGGCATATGGGATCTTCCCAGACCGGGGCATGAACCTGCATCCCCTGCATCGGCAGGCGGACTCTCAACCACTGCGCCACCAGGGAAGCCCCATGTGTATTTTTGAAATATGTTTTTCTCAGGGTATTTGCCCAAGAGTGGGATTGCTGGGTCATATGGTAGCTCTATTAAAAAAATTTTTAAGGAACCTCCATAATATTCTCCATAGTGGCTGTATCAATTTACATTCCCACCAACAGTGCAAGAAGATTCCGTTTTCTTCACACCCTCTCTTGCATTTATTGTTTGCAGATTTTTTGATAATGACCATTCTGACCAGTGTGAGGTGATACATCATTGTAGTTTTGATCTGCATTTCTCTAATAATTAGTGATGCTGAGCATCTTTTCTTGTGCCATTTGGCCATTGGTATGTCTTCTTTGGAGAAATGTCTATTTAGTTCTGCCCAGTTTTTGATTGGCCTGTTTTTTTTATATTGAGCTGAATGAGCTGTTTATATATTTTGAGGATTAATCCCTTGTCAGTTGCTTCATTGTCAATGAAGGTTTCTCCCATTCTGAGCGTTGTCTTTTCATCTTGTTATGGTTTCCTTTGCTGTGCAAACCCTCTTAAGTTTAATTAGGTTCCATTTGTTTATTTTTGTTTTTATTTTCACTACTGTAAGAGGTGGGTCAAAAAAATCTAGCTGCAGTTTATGTCAAAGTGTGTTCTTCCTATGTTTTCCTCTAAGAGTTTTATAGTGTCTGGTCTTACATTTAGGTCTTTAATCCATTTTATTTTTGTGTACGGTGTTAGGGAGTATTCTAATTTCATTCTTTTACATGTAGCTGTCCAGGTTTCCTAGCACCAATTATTGTATATTCTTGCCTCCTTTGTCATAGATTAATTGACCATAGGTGCATAGGTATATGTCTGAGTTTTCTATCCTGTACCATTGATCAATAGTTCTGTTTTTGTTCCAGTACTAGACTGTCTTTTTTTTTAAGTTTCTGCTTTATAACAAAGTGAATCAGTCATACATATATATCTGTTCCCACATCCCTTCCCTCATGCATCTCCCTCCCTCCCACTATATTGTCTTGATTACTGTTTTGTAGTATAGTCTGGAGTTAGGGAGCCTGATTCCACCAGCTCCGTGTTTCTTTCTCAATATTGCTTTGGCTGTTTGAGGTGCTTCCATACAAATTGTAATTTTTTTGTTCTAGCTCTGTGAAAAATGCCATTGGTAATTTGAAAGAGATTGCACTGAATCTGTAAATTGCTTTGAGTAATATAGCCATTTTCACAGTATTGATTCTTCCAATCCAAGAACATCGTATGTCTCTCTATCTGTTTGTGTCATCTATGATTTCTTTCATCGGTGTTTTTTAGTTTTCTGGGTACAGGTCTTTTGCCTCCTTAGGAAGGTTTATTTCTAGGTATTTTATTCTTTTTGCTACAATGGTAAATGGGAGTGTTTCCTTAATTTTCTGAACTTCTGTTGTTAGTGTATAGGAATGCAAAATATTTCTGTGCATTAATTTTGTATCCTGCAACTTTACCAAATTCATTGATTAGCTCTATTATTTTTTTGGTGGCATCTTTAAGATTTTCTATGTATAGTATCATGTCATCTACAAACAATGACCATTTTACTTCTTTTCCAATTTGTACTCCTTCTATTTCTTTTCTTCTCTGATTCCTGTGGCTAGGACTTCCAAAACTATGTTGAATAATAGTGGTGAGAGTGGACATCCTTGTCTTGTTCCTAATCTTAGAGGAAGTACTTTCAGTTTTTCACCATTGAGAATGATGTTTGCTGTGGGTTTGTTGTATATAAACTTAATTTTGTTGAGGAAGGTTCCCTCTATGCCCACTTTCTATAGAGTTTTTATCATAAATGGGTGTTCAATTTTGTCAAAAGATTTTCTGCATCTATTGAGATAATCTTTTGGTTTTAATTCTTTAATTTGTTAGTATTGTCTATCACATTGATTTGTGTATTTTGAAGAATCCTTGCATCCCTGGGATAAATCCCACTTGATCATGGTGTGTGATCCTTTTAATGTGCTGTTGGATTCTATTTGCTAGTAGTTTAAGGAATTTTGCATGTATGTTCGTCAGGTCTGTAAATTTATTTTTTTGTGATATCTTTGTCTGGTTTTGCTGTCAAGGTGATGGTGGCCTTTTAGAATGAGTTTGGGAGTGTTGCTCCCTTTTGCAAATTTTTGTAAGAGTTTGAGAAGGATAGGTGTTAACTCTTCACTAAATGTTTGGTAGAATTCGCCTGTGACACCATCTGGTCTTGGACTTTTGTTTGTTGGAAGATTTTTAATTACAGTTTCAATTTGATTACTTGTGATTGGTCTGTTTATATTTTCTATTTCTTCCTGGTTCTGTCTTGGAAGATTGTACATTTCTACGAATTTGTCCATTTCTTCCTGGTTGTCCATTTTATTGGCATACAGTTGCTTGTAGTAATCTAATGTTCCCATGTACTTCTGTGGTGACAGTTGTTATTTCTCTTTTTTCTTTTCTAACTTTATAGATTGTAATCCTCTCCCTTTTTTATTGATGAGTCTGGCTAAAGGTTTATGAATTTTGTTTACCTTCTCAAAGAACCAACTTTTAGTTTTTTAATATTTGCTATTGTTTTCTTTGTTTCTGTTTCATTTTTTAATTAAATACTTTTTAAAACTTTTCCAATAAATATTTTACGTTATGTCCAATATGGGATTGACATAATTTTTGCCCTAACATCTTTATGCTTAAAAAAAAACATCTTTATTGGAGTATAATTACTTTCCAATGATGTGTTAGTTTCTGCTTTATAACAAAGTGAATCAGCTGTACATATACATATATCCCCATATCTCTTCCCTGTTGCATCTCCCTTCCTCCCACCTTCCCTATCCCACCCCCTAGGTGGTCACAAAGCACCGAGCTGATCTCTCTGTGCCATGTGGCTGCTTCCCACTAGCTATTGGGTTTACATTTGGTAGTGTATATATGTCCATGCCACTCTCTCACTTTGTTCCAGCTTACCTTTCCGCCTCCCCATGTCCCCAAGTCCATTCTCTACTAGGTCTGCATCTTTATTCCCTTCCTGCCCCTAGGTTCTTCAAGACCATTTTTTTTAGATTCCATATATATGTGTTAGCATATGGTATGTGTTTCTCTCTTTCTGACCTTCTTCACTTTGTTTTTTTTCCATTTTTTTATTAGTTTCTGCTTTATAACAAAGTGAATCAGTCATACATATACATCTGATCCCACATCCCTTCACTCTTGTGTCTCCCTCCCTCCCACCCTCCCTATCCCACCCCTCCAGGCGGTCACAAAGCACCGAGCTGATCTCCCTGTGCTCTGTGGCTGCTTCCCACTATCTATCTACCTTACGTTTGGTAGTGTATATATGCCCATGCCTCTCTTTCCCTTTGTCACAGCTTACCCTTCCCCCTCCCCATATCCTCAAGTCCATTCTCAAGTAGGTCTGTGTCTTTATTCCTGTTTTACCCCTAGGTTCTTCAGGACATTTTTTTTTCTTAAATTCCATATATATGTGTTAGCATACGGTATTTGTCTTTCTCTTTCTGACTTACTTCACTCGGTATGACAGACTCTAGGTCTATCCACCTCATTACAAATAGCTCAGTTTCATTTCTTTTTTTGGCTCAGTAATATTCCATTGTATATATGTGCCACATCTTCTTTATCCATTCATCTGATGATGGACACTTAGGTTGTTTCCATCTCCGGGCTATTGTGAATGGAGCTGCAATGAACATTTTGGTACGTCTTTTTTTGAATTATGGTTTTCTCAGGGTATATGCCTAGTAGTGGGATTGCTGGGTCATATGGTAGTTCTATTTGTAGTTTTTTAAGGAACCTCCATACTGTTCTCCATAGTGGCTGTACCAATTCACATTCCCACCAGTAGTGCAAGAGTGTTCCCTTTTCTCCACACCCTCTCCAGCATTTATTGTTTCTAGATTTCTTGATGATGGCCATTCTGACTGGTGTGAGATGATATCTCATTGTAGTTTTGATTTGCATTTCTCTAATGATTAATGATGTTGAGCATTCTTTCATGTGTTTGTTGGCAGTCTGTATATCTTCTTTGGAGAAATGCCTATTTAAGTCTTCTGCCCATTTTTGGATTGGGTTGTTTGTTTTTTTGCTATTGAGCTGCATGAGCTGCTTATAAATTTTGGAGATTAATCCTTTGCTGACCTACTTCACTTTGTATGACAGACTCCAGGTCCATCCACCTCACTACAAATAACTCAATTTCATTTCCTTTTATGGCTGAGTAATATTCAATTGTATATATGTGCCACATCTTCTTTATCTATTCATCTGTCTGTTTCATTTATTTCTGCTCTGATTTTTATGATTTCTTTCCTTCTACTAACTTTGTGTTTTTTCTTTGTTCTTCTTTCTCTAGTTGCTTTATTGTAAGTTTCAATTGTTTATTTGAGATTTTTCTTGTTTCTTGAGGTGAGAATGAATTGTTATAAACTTCCCTCTTAGAACTGCTTTTGCTGCGTCCCATAAGTTTTGAGTCAGCATGTTTTCATTCTCATTTTTTCTATGTGTTTTTTGATTTTCTCTTTGATTTCTTCTGTTGTCTCTTTAGTAATGTATTGTTTAGCTTCCACGTGTTTTTGTTTTTTACAGTTTTTTTCCTGTAGTTGATTTGTAATGTTAGAGCATTGTGGTCAGAAAATATGCTTAATATGATTTCAATTTTTCAAATTTACTGAGGCTTAATTTGTGACCCAAGATGTGATCTATCCTGGAGAATGTTCAGTGTGCACTTGAGAAAGAAGTCTATTCTGCCACTTTTGGGTGAATGTCCTATGAATATCAATTAAGTCTATTTGGTCTATTGTGTCATTTAATACTGTGTTTCCTTATTTATTTTCTCTCTGGATGATCTGTCCATTGGTGTAAGTGGGGTGCTAAAGTTCCCCAGTATTATTGTGTTTCTGTCAATTTCTTCTTTTACGGCTGTTAGCATTTGCCTTATGTATCGGGGTCTTCCTGTTTTGGGTGCATAAATATTTACAATTATTATATCTTCTTCTTTGGAATGATCCCTTCATCATTATGCAGTGTCCTTACTTGTCTCTTGTAACAGTCTTTACTTAAGTCTATTTTGCCTGATATGAGAATTTCTACTCCAGATTTCTTTTTATTTCCATTTGCATGGAATATCTTTTTCCATCCCCTCACTTTCAGGCTGTATGTGTCCCTAAGTCTGAGTGGATCTCTTGTAGACAGCACATATCCATTCAGCCAGTCTGTGTCTTTTGGTTGGAGCATTTAATACATTTACATTTAAGGTGATTATTGATATGTATGTTCCTACTACCATTTTCTTATTCATTTAGGGTTTGTTTTGGTAGGCCTTTTTCCTCTCTTATGTTTCCCACCTAGAGAAGTTCCTTTAGTATTTGTTGTAAAGCTGGTTTCATGGTGCTGAATTCTCTTAGCCTTTGCTTGTCTGTAAAGCTTCTGATTTCTCCATCAAATCTGAATACGATCCTTGCTTGGTAGAGTAATCCTTGTAGGTTTTTCCCTTTCATCACTTTAAATATATCCTTCCACTCCCTTCTGGCCTGCAGAGTTTGTGCTGAAAAATCAGCTGATAACCTTATGGGAATACCCTTGTATGTTATCTGTTGCTTTTCCCTTTCTGCTTTTAATATTTTTTCTTTGAATTTAATTTTTATTAGTTTGATTAATATGTGTCTTTGCATGTTTTTCTTTGGGTTTATCTTGCCTTGGACTCTCTGCATTTCCTGGCCTTGGGTTACTATTTCCTTTCCCATGTTAGGGAAGTTTTCGTCTATAATCTCTTCAAATACTTTCTCAGACCCTTTCTCTTTCGCTTCTTCTCCTGGGATCTCTATAATTCGAATGTTGGTGCATTTAATATTGTTGCAGAAGTCTCTGTACTTGTTGCTCCACCACAGGAGCTCAGACCCAACCCTCTGTCTGGGAAGGAAGACCCTGCAAGCCACGAGACCCTGCCAAAAAAAAAGGCAGAAAATTCCTTGGTGTGGGTGGTGAATCTCTGGCCTGGTACCATCATGGCTGGAAGAGGCCCTGGGGGGTGCCTCAGGCCCAGGATCTGCATGGCTGGAGGGTGCCTGGGATGGCTGAGGATCAGGCCCATGACCTCAACTGGTTTGCTGGCCCTGAGTGGGTGGGGGAGATGCTTGCCTGTTTCCCCTCCAATCCCCTGATCCCCTGCAGGTCCCTTCCTGTTCCCACCAATCCCCACAATATGGGTGGGCCACTCTGAGTGTGGAAACACCTCCCCTCCCACTGCTGCCCCTTAGGGACACGAGTCCCAACTCCCCTCCACTTTTCCTCTCCCTCTTCTTCCCCCCCACAGGTTATCCAGTCGCATAGGGATTCCTTCCATCCCCTTAGGTGTCTGAGGTCCCTCACTTGCACCTGGTTGGTGACCTACTTGTGAGGAGATGCAAACTCTACATCCTCGTACTCCACCATCTTGACTCTGCCCCTCCTCACTATGCATCTTAAGTGAATGGTAAAGAAATGTAGACACAGAATTGAGGAAGATTCCAGGATATTGATTGTGTAAACAAGGCCTTAATAATAGGTTCTGAAATTTGGCAGAATGTTCAAAAGACTTCAAATGAGCCATGGATTTTTTTTTATTCAGAAGATATATAATTATGGCATACACACACAAACACTAATGAGAAAGTGAGAAGCTGATGTTTATAGAATTGAAAGCCCTTTATGCTTTAATATTGAAAGGAAATACTCAAATAGAAGAATCTTACTTGAAATATTTTGAAATGATTGAAATACTATATGTTACAATACCTTAATATTTCAGAAAGCCAATAAAGCCAAAAACTAAAATAGCAGAGTGGGAAGAACCCTAAATTAAGAGCTATGGGACCTTGGGCTAGTCACTTAGAAACATAAATTGTCTCTTCTGTTCTCTAAAACCAAGTGACTGAACTGAGTTATCTGTGAGGTGCCATCAATCTCTAAAATAACATAATTTTAAGAAGAAATACAATTCTGAAAAAAATGTTCAGAAAATATAAGCACCTTAGCAGCAAAAGGCTTTATTTTATAAATTCTGAGAGGAGACAGACAGGAACAATAATAGGAAAATGAAGTTTTGAATAGGGGAAATAGTTAATTAAATATAAGGAATGTAGTAAATAGAAATAATCAAAATAAAAGCTGATTTCTTGAAAGATTTAGTGATAAATCTTATCAGTTTTGGAATGATCACCTCTTAATAAGAAGAATTGTACTGTTAAGAGTCAAGTACCTAAAACACCATTCAGTCAACAAATACTGACTGAACACCTACTGTGTTCTAAGATAGGTTCTAGGCCACTGCTGGAGGTGTTATGAAGATAGCAGTTAGAAGATAAAAATCCCTGGCCTCATGAATCTCATATTCTAACTTTACACAGACACATACATACTTACTTTTAGAAAACAATGTTGCTAAGTTTCAGTGAGATACTGCATCCATGAAAGAACAATAACAAAATACTACTGGTAGGTACTTTCGGATTTCCCCCACATCTTTCATAAAATCTTCCTTTTTCCTCTTTTCCAATCCTCTCAAACATCAATGCTCTTCTAATCTTTCATTCTATAAACACTTCACACTTGGCCCTGTATTCCAACTTACTGCATTTCGCATCACAAGTAAATGTTTTCTTTCTTCCCCTCTAGAGCAACCAGACTAGAGTCTTCTAGCTCTTCTTTTAGAATAAGGAATGTATTGCTTTTATAAAGAATGATATGATACCACATCTTCTTCATTACTAAGCTTCTTATTTTGATTCTTCTGTTACTTGACTGATTTTTCTCAAGAATATTTACTAAGGGATATATTGTATTTCCTGAGTCATTTCATATTTCAGAATGTGCTTTTATATTTGACTGATAGTTGACTAACTATAATAAGATTCAATAACCACCCTGTTTGCCTCAGAAATTTATATTCATTTATTCAACTAGTATTTATTGAGCACATACTATGTACCATGAACTGCTACAAGTGCTGTGGATATAGCAGTGAATAAGTCAGATCAGGCTCCTGCTCTCATGGATCTTTATCTAGATGATCTATGCAGACACATCTCTATTCTCTTTTGACATTGATGGTTATTGTGAAGGTGTCTGAGGCCAACTTAATTTTTTATTTTTCAAGTTTATTGCTTGATTCATGTTGAATGTTTGAATAATTACATTTTCATTCTTATGATATTTCATAGCTTTAGTGTGTGTCCTTTTAATTTGAAGATTTGACCATTTCTTCCTTTCAAGGAAATTTTTGTGTGCTATATCATTTAATAATTTCCCTTTTATATGGGTTATCTATGTCAAAGACAGCAATTATTTTATGTTGGATTATTTTATCTGCATTTCCTATTATGGTCTCTTCTTGCTTTAATATTCTTGTGACTATCTCAAGATTTTCTTTTATTTCAGGAATTTAATGTTCAGCTATTCTCCTCTGTGAGATTTCATGTTTGCAGAGTGATAATTTGGTAGTATGGTATTTTGCCAGATCATTTCTTGTTATATTGCTCATGCTTGCCTTGAGAAACTCTGTCCAATTATTCTCACAGAGTGTGCCAGAATTTTAAAATTTATATGACTCCATTTCCAGATATCAGAGAACTGTTGGTCTTCTCTGGCTATAATAGTTTGAGGGTTAAGTATTATGTTATATTCATTGGGAGAAAAGAGAGAGAGCTGAATTGGAGCTCTTTGATTTTTGTTGGTGGAATGGGGCTCTGCTCCATATTCTGATATTCACCCATTCTCTTCTAAGATTCACTCCACCCAGTGAAAGATATGTCATATTTCCAGGATGGGGAATACCTTTGCAGTTTGTGGGTCCTCTCTTCTGGATCTCTGAAGCTAATGCTTCTATATAAGAAGCCAGCCCAGGCTTCCCTGGTGGCGCAGTGGTTGAGAGTCCACCTGCTGATGCAGGGGACACGGGTTCATGCCCCAGTCCGGGAGGATCCCATATGCCGCAGAGCGGCTGGGCTTGTGAGCCGTGGATGCTGAGCCTGCATGTCCGGAGCCTGTGCTCCGCAACAGGAAAGGCAACAACAGTGAGAGGCCTGCGTACCACAAAAAAAAGCCACTAATCTCTACAAAATTAACATTTCTGTGAAGAAGTAGGAGAGGAATTAGATAAGTGAACTTCAAGCCTACTTCTTTCCAAATTTGGAAACACTGTTGAAAAATCTTATATCAAATCATCACAGCTGTCTGGGACAAGAATAGAAATGAGGTGAGGAAACACTCAAGTTTCCTATAACTATCTCTACACATAAATACCATAGATCATAGATTAACACCTCTCTCCAGGTTGAGACTTTGAGCAATGAAAACATGAAATCCTAAGCTAAAAAATAAGAGTCAAAGATAATCTTAAATTTTTGACTTTACAATATATTGTAACTTCAATGAGGATGAGATTGACCTGTAAGTCAGTGTACCTAGAATCAACAATAAAACACTCTTAAAGAGATAGAAACAGCATGTCCCTTTAGTTTTACATAGGCTCTTGTATGAATGCCACTGGGAAGCCAACCCAGTTTTTGTTTTTGTTTTTGTTTCTTTACCATGTCCTGTGAGCTATATAGGGAGAGTGAACTAGAGAATGCGTTAGTAGCCTAGAAACTGTTAGAGACTAGAAACTACAAGGAAGATAAATTTAATGGAAACTGGTTACTGGGAGCTGTCACACCTGACAGTAAGGAAAACTTCTGAGAGCTACTTCAGGATTCAGTGGTTGCTGGAAGTGAGGGAAAAGCAACAGCCAATATTTGAAACAGTTGTTAAAAGATGTTCTTCCAACTAGAACTCTCAAAGATGTTAGGCACTAGGGTTAACTGTCTCAATATTATCCACTAATGAATGAAGACATGACATCTGGAGAGAAAGAGTATAAATTATTGATTTTTTTGAAGTTCCACTTATTCTGGAAGAAGAATAAGATGTTTCCTCCAGGAAATTTGATGGATTTCAAGGCTTTGTAACTCTGGACAAGGTGTTAACCCAGTTAAAGAGATTTTGATTTTGAACCCATCCATAATTTCCTAATGACAACAGAGCCTAGGAAAATAAAAAGTCACTTGAAAATAAAGAATTCCATTACAAAAACCTGCAAACTGTCATGGAGTCAATATCTGTGTCAATGTGAGATGGATTTTGAAAGGTAATACAGTAAGTCTCCAAAGTTTTCAAAACAGAATGTCAAGATTGCCTCCTGTGCATCTAGAATTTAAATAACATGGATACATTTATAATCAACTAGGGATAATAGCTGCATTTCATGCACTTGTCTGAGGATTCCACTGTAAATAGGCTGTGAGGCAACACTTTCCCAAGGCTTACTTGAGAGAGCTGATAGAGGACAGGCATAGTCTAAGAGCATGTTAAATCTTTATTCTTGGAATTTTCCCAAACTCCTTGTCTGTGTTAAACAAAATTCGGGTTTAGTTGGGAAAAGATCTGGAACACATTATCTTAATTCCTTGTAGAAAGAGGTTTAATGAGTTAAGATTTAAATGTTATATTCTTCATCTTGCTCAGATTCATAGTTTAAGGAATTTCAATATGAAAAAGAATTACTTTCCATTTTATAAGGCTGAATTGAAGACAATTATAACTTTAATTAAAATATTCAGAAACCATTTTTCTTAGGACTCAAGAACAATAAAATATTTGTTTCTCTAGATCAGGTTCTATAATGTTGCATGTAAAGGCGTGCTCAGAAACCAGATAGACCTGGTTCGAATTCCAGCTCTTTCACTTAATTGTGTGTGGTATTTAAGCAGATTACCTCATAAATTAAATCAGAATAATCATAGTACTGGTCTTATAGAATAAGAAAGGAAGAGTAAGAACCTATCTTTCTTCTTCTTTTTTCCCCCGTGTCTACTCCAGTGTCTGTGTCCCAGTGCACAGGACTGGGCTACACCAGCACTTTATTTGCACAAATAAATACCACCCAGTGCCTCACAGGGGCAGGGAGAGTCCGGCAGCATGGCTGCTCAGGTGACAGCTGAGGGAGCCCAGGCACATGATCAACATCTCAGAGAATCCCCAGTGGGACAAGGCACCAGCCCCCACGCAGCCTCACATGTACTCAGTGAAGTCTTCCACGGAGGAGATGAGGCTCTTCCACTGACCTGTCTCGTAGGTGGGCATGGGCTCAGCTGGGGCCTGCGCAAGGACCTTGGCATGGCCAAGAGGGTGAGTCTGCATCAGGGGCAGGCTGGCGTTCCAGTAGTGGGCTTCCTCATGGATCCAGTGACAAAGCCGCTTGATGTGGTGAAGCCTGGAAATCCATTTGGAGGGGTAGGTGTCGGTGGGGTTGGAGCAGCTGTGGTGCACCTGTGAGCCCACATTTGCATGCAGAGCCATCTGATGGGCTGCAAAGGGCAGCTTTCTGTTGGACATGATCTTGGCCACACTGGTGTCCACGAGGTCCTCCATGTCTTTTCTGCACTGCCTCAACACCAGGTTGCACTCATAGCCCAGGGGTGTGATGATCACGTGGAAAAAGTTGAACTGGCCTTTGATGGTGCTGAGTTTGAAGACCTTGCCAGAGTCGTTGTAGACAATGGACATTCAGTGCTTGCCTGGGTGGCACTTCTTGTCACAGCGCTGCTTGTCCACATCCTTGGACAGGAATAAGTTAATATATGTAAAGAGCTTAGGTGACTGGCATATAGTGAGTTATGACAAAAGGAAGGGAAAACATGAAAATAATTTGCACTAGATTAGTCATAATAGAAATAAAGAGAAGCAGAGAGATTTACGAGGTAATATGGACAAGGTTTGGTACTGAATTGGACATGAAAATAAAAGTAGAAAATTTATAATATTATACCTAGGTTTAGGGCTTACACAGCTAGAGGAGAAATTATATAATTCAGGAAAACAGAGAACATTGCATCTTGACTTCAATTTGGGCCTATTGAGTGTAAGGTGTTTTTGAAATAGCTAGCTGGCAGTTTAATATTCATATTGTGAACATAACAAAGCAGTCTGAACTGGCTATATAAATGTGGAAGTTATTAGCTTCATATGAGGATGGGAGGCTAGAGAAATAGTTTCAAATGAAAATAGACCTAGGACTGAGACCTGAGGAACACCCAAGGGCATTAAAATGTCATTACACTAATACACTAATTTATATACTAATGCAAACTAATACATCCACCTCATATTTGTTTGAATCAACTCTTAAAAATTCACACTATTAGGAAGTGGGGATGGTAGACATAGATAATCCCAACTGAAAGAAGCAAGGCAAAATGTTTTAAAACATGTTATAAAATAAGTTTTTAATTAATTTTATTAAAAGTGTATTTTTAATAATTCTAGTAATTAAGTGCACTTGATGATTAACTGTGACAATATTAAGGAGCACATAACTGACATTCTCCTTTATACCAAGTGACCTCATAAGGTGAAAGAAGAATTATTTGACTATTGACAATTGGACTTGGTTTATTATTCTCAAAGACAAAAATTTAAAATACATTCTGACTTCCTTAACACCTCTCTCAAGATTATTTGCACATATCTTAAATAAACACTAACACGCTAGCAACCACAAGATTATTGTACCTATGGATACTCAGTGTAAGTAGTTCTTCAGGAAAAAAAGAAAATGGTACTAAGTTTAATGAATATTCTCAGCAAATTAGGCAAATTATCTGAAAAATCATGGAAGATTGAGAATGAATGAGGTGGTTAGTACTTTTTACTTTAAATGTGACACCATTTTTCCATATGTAAAACTTGATAATATAATAGTATTTACCTTGTAGGATTATTCTGACAATTAAAGAAATTAATATAATTAAAGATCTTAAATTAGTGCTTGGCAAATGGAAAGAGTTTAGTAAATGTTAGTATAAAAATTATACGATGGAGGAATATGGCATAAAATTCTTACCTAGAAATTAATTTAGAAAGAAAAATAATAAAATGTTTGATTCCAATTAAACAGTAGTTGGAGACAACACTGAACTTTTTCTGAAAGTAAAATATTAAGTGAAAAGTAAATTATGAGGAATTTACATAAAATTTAAAATATGTTTGGACAACTAAATGCAATGAATGATCATTAATGCATACTTAAGTGAGGAAGAAAACTACTATAAAATGTTTTAATTGGGATAACTCAGGATGCCTAACATATATGTAGATAGACAGATGATAGATGATGATAGGTAGATGATAGACATTGATATAGATATAGGTATAGATATTTCCCTAGACATAATCAACTATTTTCATAAGGATAGTTCAAAATTTGAACACTGACTCTATAATTAAGAGCACTGTGTCAATATTAAATATTCTGAATGATATAATTTTGCTCTGATAATTATAGGAGAATGCCTTTGTTCCAAATACACATACATGTATACACATACACAAAGAAAGAGGAGGCTAAGAGAAATTCAGCTAAATACATTAGATCATATGTTAATGTGATTTCTTCTCAATATAAATATTTAATATTTCATGGTGATGTGCATATGTATTTCTTTTTTCCACATTTTAAAAATCATTTTTTGATTGAGCTAGTTGATTTACA
The DNA here is from genome assembly GCF_949752795.1 of Hyperoodon ampullatus. Lineage (NCBI taxonomy): Eukaryota > Metazoa > Chordata > Mammalia > Artiodactyla > Ziphiidae > Hyperoodon > Hyperoodon ampullatus. Next base: position 27,362 of record NW_027640429.1, read on the forward strand.
ATATTATATAAGTTTCAGGTGTACAACATAGTGATTCACAATTTTTAAAAGTTATGCTCCATTTATAGTTATTATTAAATATTGGCCATTTTCCCTGTGCTGTACAATATATCTTCATAGCTTATTTATTTTATACATAATAGTTCATAATTCCTACCCATATCTTGTCCCTTCCATCTTCCATTTCCCGAAATCACTAATTTGTTTTCTGTATCTGTCAGTCTGTTTGCTGGTGGTGATCCTTCCAGCCACCACTTAAATTAGCTACTATTGTTATGCTCATTGTAAAAATCAGGAAACAAAGGGATAGAAGTAGCTGATAAATGAGTGAAGCAGTCACCTAAAGAAAATCATTTTAGCACTTAAAGAATCAGTTCACTGAGTTCAGAGTTACAACCATTAGTTCATGTACACTTCAAATTTAGCAAGTGCTATTGAGCAATTGCTGAGGATTTATCTATTATATCATATATTTTATTTATTAGTAAGTGATTCATTATTCTTTTATTGAGGTATAGTTGACTTAAATATTGTGTTAGTTTCAAGTATGATTCAGATTTATATGTATATATATATATATATATATATATATATATATATATATATATATATATTTCAGATTTTAACCCTAGTATGTGATCTATCTTGTTGAACGCCCCATGTGCACTTGAAATGTGCATTCTGCTGTTTTTTGGATGGCATGTCCTGTAGATATCTATTTAGTCCAACTGGTTTTTCAAGTCATTTAAGACCTCTGTTGCCTTGTTGATTTTCTGCCTGGATCATCTGTCCATTCATGTAACTGTAGTGTTAAAGTCCCCTGCTATTATTATAGTACTGTCATTTTCTCCCTTTATATCTATTAGTATTTGTTTTATTTACTTAGGTGCTCCTAGGTTGGGTCCATATATGTTGTTGAGTGTAATATTCTTTTCTCATATTGATCTTTTTATCACCTATACTGTTCTGCTTTATCTTTATTTATGGCCTTTATTGTCTATTTTGCCTGATATGAGTATTGATACGCCTGATTTTTTGTTGTTTCCATTTACATGAAATATCTTTTTACATCCCCTCACTTTCAAGCTGTGTGTATCTTTCACCCTGAAGTTGTCTTTTGTAGGCAGGATAGTGTAGGTTCTTGCTTTCTCATTCAATCTGCAACTCTATGCCTTTTGATTGGAGCACTTATTCCATTGATATTTAAAGTAACTATTGATAGGTATGTACTTATTGTTGTTTCATAACTTGGTTTCCATTTGATTTTGTAGTTATTCTTTGTTCATATTTTTTGTTGTTTTTATTTTTGTAGTTTGATGATTTAGGCTTGAGTTCCATTCTTTTTGGTTTTTGTGACTCTATTGTATATTTCTGATTTGTGGTTCCCCTGGATTTCAAGTATGCTGACCCATAATGTTATCTATCTGCTTTAGACTGTTAGTCTTATAAGTTCAAACATGTTCTGAAGCTTCATGAGCCAAGAAGGATAAAGGGTTAAACTGGGTATCAAAACTGCAGAAAAGAGACTTCCGGGTAAGATGGCAGAAGAGTAACATGCGGAGATCACCTTCCTCCCCACGGATACACCAGAAATACAGCTACACGTGGAACAACTCCTACAGAACACCTATTGAATGCTGGCAGAAGAACCCAGACCTCCCAAAAGGCAAGATACTCCCCACATACCTGGGTAGGGCAAAGTGGAGAGATTCCCGCACAGAGGATTGGTGCCGAGCGGCACTGACCAGTCTGAGAGGCTTGTCTGCTCGCCCGCCGGGACGGGCGGCGCTGGAAGCTGAGGCTCGGGTTTCGGTCAGAGCGCAGGGAGAGGACGGGGGCTGGCGGCGAGAACTCAGCCTGAAGGGGGCTAATGTGCACAGCTAGCCGGGAGGGAGTCCGGGAAAACTCTGGAGCTGCCAAAGAGGCAAGAGACTTTTTCTTTCCTCTTGGTTTACTGGTGTGCGAGGAGAGGGGATTAAGAGCGCTGCTTAAAGGAGCTCCACAAACGGGCGCGAGTCACGGCCGAAAGCGCAGAGCCCAGTGATGGGGGTGGGACGCTGGGGCTGCTGTGCCACCACCAAGAAGCCTGTGTGTGAGCGCAGGTCACTGCCCACACCGCCCTTCCAGGAGCCTGTGCAGCACGCCACTGCCGGGGTCCCGGGATCCAGAGACGGCTTCCCTGGGAGAACACACGGCGCGCCTTGGGCTGGTGCAACATCACGCCGGCCTCTGCCGCTGCAGGCTCGCCCAGCACTCCGTGCCCCTCCCTCCCGCCCGGCCTGAGTGAGCCAGAGTCCCCGAAGAGGCTGCTCCTTTAACCCTGTCCTGTCTGAGCGAAGAACAGACGCCCTCCGGTGACCTACACGCAGAGGCGGGGCCAAATCCAAAGCTGAGACCCAGGAGCTGTGAGAACAAAGAAGAGAAAGGGAAACCTCTCCCAGCAGCCTCAGAAGCAGCGGATTAAAGCTCCACAATCAACTTGATGTACCCTGCATCTGTGGAATACATGAATAGACAACAAATCATCCCAAATTGAGGAGCCAGGAGTCAGTGCTGTGCCTCTGAGGTGGGAGAGCCAACTTCAGGACACTGGTCCACAAGAGACCTCCCAGCTCCACATAATATCAAATGGCGAAAATCTTCCAGAGATCTCCATCTCAACACCAGCACCCAGCTTCACTCAACGACCAGCAAGCTACAGTGCTGGACACCCTATGCCAAACAACTAGCAAGATAGGAACACAACGCCACCCATTAGCACAGAGGTGGCCTAAAATCATAAAAAGTCCGCAGACACCCCAAAACACACCACCAGACGTGGACCTGCCCACCAGAAAGACAAGATCCAGCCTCATCCACCAGGACACAGGCACTAATCCCCTCCACCAGGAAGCCTACACAACCCGCTAAACTAAGCTTAGCCACTGGGGACAGACACCAAAAACAATGGGAACTACGAATCTGCAGCCTGCAAAAAGGAGACCCCAAACACAGTAACATAAGCAAAATGAGAAGACAGAAAAACACACAGCAGGAGAAGGAGCAAGATAAAAACCCACCAGACCTAACAAATGAAGAGGTACTAGGCAGTCTACCTGAAAAAGAATTCAGAATAATGATGGTAAAGATGATCCAAGATTCTATTTCCCAGATCCAAAATCTTGGAAATAGAATAGACAAAATGCAAGAAACAGTTAAGAAGGACCTAGAAGAACTAAAGATGAATCAAGCATCGATTAAAAACACAATAAATGAAATAAAAAATACTCTAGATGGGATCAATAGCAGAATAACTGAGGCAGAGGAACAGATAAGTGAGGTGGAAGATAAAATAGTGGAAATAACTGATGCATAGCAAAATAAAGAAAAAAGAATGAAAAGAACAGAGGACAGTCTCAGAGACCTCTGGGACAACATTAAACGCACCAACATTCGAATTATAGGGGTTCCAGAAGAAGAAGAGAAAAAGAAAGGGACTGAGAAAGTATTTGAAGAGATTATAGTTGAAAACTTCCCTAATATGGGAAAGGAAATAGTTAATCAAGTCCAGGAGGCACAGAGAGTCCCATACAGAATAAATCCAAGGAGAAATACGCCAAGACACATATTAATCAAACTGTCAAAAATTAAACACAAAGAAATCATATTAAAAGCAGCAAGGCAAAAACAACAAATAACACACAAGGGAATCCAAATCAGGATAACAGCTGATCTCTCAGCAGAAACTCTACAAGCCAGAAGGGAGTGGCAGGACATAATTAAAGTGATGAAGGAGAAAAACCTGCAACCAAGATTACTCTACCCAGCAAGGATCTCATTCAGATTTGATGGAGAAATTAAAACGTTTACAGACAAGCAAAAGCTGAGAGAGTTCAGCACCACCAAACCAGGTTTACAACAAATTCTAAAGGAACTTCTCTAGGCAAGAAACACAACAGAAGGAAAAGACCTACAATAACGAACCCAAAACAATTAAGAAAATGGGAATAGGAACATACATATCGATAATTACCTTAAATGTAAAAGGACTAAATGCTCCCACCAAAAGACACAGATTGGCTGAATGGATACAAAAACAAGACCCATATATATGCTGTCTACAAGAGACCCACTTCAGACCTAGAGACACATACAGACTGAAAGTAAGGGGATGGAAAAAGATATTCCATGCAAATGGAAACCAAAAGAAAGCTGGAGTAGCAATTCTCATATCAGACAAAATAGACTTTAAAATAAAGACTACTAGAAGAGACAAAGAAGGACACTACATAATGATAAAGGGATCGATCCAAGAAGAAGATATAACAATTGTAAATATTTATGCACCCAACATAGGAGCACCTCAATACATAAGGCAAATACTAACAGCCATAAAAGGAAAAACAGACAGTAACACAATCATAGTAGGGGACTTTAACACCACACTTTCACCAATGGACAGATCATCCAAAATGAAAATAAATAAGGAAACACAAGCTTTCAATGATACATTAAACAAGATGGACTTAATTGATATTTATAGGACATTCCATCCAAAAACAACAGAATACACATTTTTCTCAAGTGCTCATGGAACATTCTCCAGGATATCTTGGGTCACAAATCAAGCCTTGGTAAATTTAAGAAAATTGAAATTGTATCAAGTATCTTTTCTGACCACAATGCTATGAGACTAGATATCAATTACAGGAAAAGAGCTGTAAAAAATACAAACACATGGAGGCTAAACAATACACTACTTAAAAACGAAGTGATCACTGAGGAAATCAAAGAGGAAATTTAAAAATACCTAGAAACAAATGACAATGGAGACACGACCACCCAAAACCTATGGGATGCAGCAAAAGCAGTTTTAAGAGGGAAGTTTATAGCAATACAATGCCACCTTAAGAAACAGGAAACATCTCGAATAAACAACCTAACCTTGCACCTAAAGCAACTAGAGAAGGAAGAAAAAAAATCCCAAAGTTAGCAGAAGGAAAGAAATCATAAAAATCAGATCAGAAATAAATGAAAAAGAAATGAAGGAAACGATAGCAAAGATCAATAAAACGAAAAGCTGGTTCTTTGAGAAGATAAACAAAATTGATAAACCATTAGCCAGACTGATCAAGAAAAAAAGGGAGAAGACTCAATTCAATAGAATTAGAAATCAAAAAGGAGAAGTAACAACTGACACTGCAGAAATACAAAAACTCATGAGAGATTACTACAAGCAACTCTATGCCAATAAAATGGACAACCTGGAAGAAATGGACAAATTCTTAGAAATGCACAACCTGGCAAGACTGAATCAGGAAGAAATAGAAAATATGAATAGACCAATCACGAACACTGAAATTGAAACTGTGATAAAAAATCTTCCAACAAACAAAAGCCCAGGACCAGATGGCTTCACAGGCGAATTCTATCAAGCATTTAGAGAAGAGCTAACACCTATCCTTCTCAAACTCTTCCAAAATATAGCAGAGGGAGGAACACACCGAAACTCATTCTACGAGGCCACCATCACCTTGATACCAAAACCAGACAAGGATGTCACAAAGAAAGAAAACTACAGGCCAATATCACTGATGAACATAGATGCAAAAATCCTCAACAAAGTACTAACAAACAGAATCCAACAGCACATTAAAAGGATCATACACCATGAACAAGTGGGGTTTATTCCAGGAATGCAAAGATTCTTCAATATACGCAAATCAATCAATGTGATACACCATATTAACATATTGAAGGAGAAAAACCATATGATCATCTCAATAGATGCAGAGAAAGCTTTCAACAAAATTCAACACCCATTTATGATAAAAAACCCTGCAGAAAGTAGGCATAGAGGGAACTTTCCTCAACATAATAAAGGCCATATATGACAAACCCACAGCCATCATCGTCCTCAATGGTGAAAAACTGAAACCATTTCCACTAAGATCAGGAACAAGACAAGGTTGCCCACTCTCACCACTCTTTTTCAACATAGTTTTGGAAGTTTTAGCCACAGCAATCAGAGAAGAAAAGGAAATAAAAGGTATCCAAATCGGAAAAGAAGAAGTAAAGCTGTCACTGTTTGCAGATGACATGATACTATACATAGAGAATCCTAAAGATGCTACCAGAAAACTACTAGAGCTAATCAATGAATTTGGTAAAGCTGCAGGATACAAACTTAATGCACAGAAATCTCTGGCATTCCTATATACTAATGATGAAAAATCTGAAAGTGAAATCAAGGAAACACTCCCATTTACCATTGCAACAAAAAGAATAAAATATCTAGGAATAAACCTTCCTAAGGAGACAAAAGACCTGTATGCAGAAAATTATAAGACACTGATGAAAGAAATTAAAGATGATACAAATAGATGGAGAGATGTACCATGTTCTTGGATTGGAAGAATCAACATTGTGAAAATGACTCTACTACACAAAACAATATACAGATTCAATGCAATCCCTATCAAACTACCACTGGCATTTTTCACAGAACTAGAGCAAAAAATTTCACAATTTGTATGGAAACACAAAAGACCCCGAATAGCCAAAGCAATCTTGAGAACGAAAAACGGAGCTAGAGGAATCAGGCTCCCTGACTTCAGACTATACTACAAAGCTACAGTAATCAAGACAGTATGGTACAGGCAGAAAAACAGAAAGATAGATCAATGGAACAGGATAGAAAGCCCAGAGATAAACCCACGGACATATGGTCAACTTATCTTTGATAAAGGAGGCAGGAATGTACAGTGGAGAAAGGACAGTCTCTTCAATAAGTGGTGCTGGGAAAACTGGACAGGGACATGTAAAAGTATGAGATTAGATCACTCCCTAACACCATACACAAAAATAAGCTCAAAATGGATTAAAGACCTAAATGTAAGGCCAGACACTATCAAACACTTAGAGGAAAACATAGGTAGAACACTCTATGACATAAATCACAGCAAGATCCTTTTTGACCCACCTCCTAGAGAAATGGAAATAAAGACAAAAATAAACAAATGGGACCTAATGAAACTTAAAAGCTTTTGCAGAGCAAAGGAAACCATAAACAAGACCAAAAGGCAACCCTCAGAATGGGAGAAAATATTTGCAAATGAAGCAACTGACAAAGGATTAATCTCCAAAATTTATAAGCAGCTCATGCAGCTCAATAACAAAAAAACAAACAACCCAATCCAAAAATGGGCAGAAGACCTAAATAGACATTTCTCCACAGAAGGTATACAGACTGCCAACAAACACATGAAAGGATGCTCAACATCTTTACTCATTAGAGAAATGCAAATCAAAACTACAATGAGATATCATCTCACACCAGTCAGAATGGCCATCATCAAGAAATCTAGAAACAATAAATGCTGGAGAGGGTGTGGAGAAAAGGGAACACTCTTGCACTGCTGGTGGGAATGTGAATTGGTACAGCCACTATGGAGAACAGTATGGAGGTTCCTTAAAAAACTACAAATAGAACTACCATATGACCCAGCAATCCCACTACTAGGCATATACCCTGAGAAAACCATAATTCAAAAAGAGACATGTACCAAAATGTTCATAACAGCCCTATTTACAATAACCCGGAGATGGAAACAACCTAAGTGTCCATCATCGGATGAATGGGTAAAGATGTGGCACATATATACAATGGAATATTACTCAGCCATAAAAAGAAACGAAATTGAGCTATTTGTAATGAGGTGGATAGACCTAGAGCCTGTCATACAGAGTGAAGTAAGTCAGAAAGAGAAAGACAAATACTGTATGCTGACACATATATATGGAATTTAAGAAAAAAAAGTCATGAAGAACATAGAGGTAGGACAGGAATAAAGACACAGACCTAATAGAGAATGGACTTGAGGATATGGGGAGGGGAAGGGTAAGCTGTGACAAAGTGAAAGAGCAGCATGGACATATATACACTACCAAACGTAAGGTAGATAGCTAGTGGGAAGCAGCTGCATAGCACCGGGAGATCAGCTCGGTGCTTTGTGACCGCCTGGAGGGGTGGGATAGGGAGGGTGGGAGGGAGACGCAAAAGGGAGGGGATATGGGAACATATGTATATGTATAACTGATTAAATTTGTTATAAAGCAAAAAAAAAAAAAGACAAAAAACATGTTCTAAAAGATCTACATTTTACCCCTTCCCCATATTTTGTTTCTGATATCCTATTTTACATCTTCATGTTTATCCTCTTACTGTTAATTATAGTTATAATCACTTTTACAAATTTTTGTGAGTGTTTTTTAATTTATATACTTGTCTTATTTAAATGATATTCAATCCTTTTATATATTTGCCTTTCCAATTGTGTTTTTCTCTTCCCTATAGATTCTTTCATATATTTCTTTAAAGAGGACCTTTAAATATTTCTTTTAGGGTAAGTTTAGTATTCCTTTAATTTTTTGCTTGCCTGAGAAATTCTTTACCTCTCCCTCTATTTTAAATGATAATCTTGCTGAGTAGAGCATCCTAGGTTGCAGGTTTTTCCGTTTCAGGACTTTGCATATATTCTTCCACTTACTCTGGACTGCAAAATTTCTGCAGAGAAATCAGCTGATAGCCTTATGGGTGTTCCCTTTTAACTGAATATTTTTTTTCTCCTATAGCCTTTAGAATTCTCTCTTTACCTTTAATTTTTCCCATTTTGATTATGATATATCTTGGTGTGCATCTGTTTCTGTTCATCTTGTTTGGGACCCTCTGTGCTTCCTATGCCTAGATATCTGTTTCCTTCGTTAGGTTTGGGAAGATTTCAGCCATGATTTCTTCATATGCATTTTTTAATATTTATTTTTTTATTGAGGTATAGTTGCTTTACAATGTTGTGGTAGCTCCTGCTGCACAGTAAAGTGAATCAGCCATACATATATACATATCCTCTCCCTTTGGAATTTCACTCCCATCCAGGTCACCACAGAGCACCAAGTAGAATTCCCCGTGCTATACAGCAGGTCCTCACTGAATATCTATTTCATAGCTAGTGGCATATAAACGTCAATCCCAATCTCCAAATTCATTCCACCCCTCCCTCAACCCTGGGTGTCCACAAGTATTTTCTCTATATCAATATCTCTATTTCTGTTATGAAAATAGGCTCATCTGTATGATATTTCTAGATATCACATACATGCATTAATATACAATATTTGTTTTTCTCTTTCTGGCTTCACTCTGTATGACAGTCTCTAGGTCCATCAACGTCTCTACAAATGACCCAATTTCATTTCTTTATATGGCTGAGTAATATTTCATTGTATAAATATACCTCACCTTCTTTATCCATTCATTTGTTGATAGACAGGTTGCTTCCATGTCCTGGTGTTTGTAAATAGTGCTGCAATAAATTTGGAGTCATGTGTATTTTTGAATTACGTTTTTCTCAAGGTATATGCCCAGTAGTGGGATTGCTGGGTCATATGGTAGTTCTATTTTTAATTTTAAAGGAACCTCCATACTGTTCTCCATAGTGGCTGTATCAATTTACATTCCCACCAACAATGCAAGAGTGTTCCCTTTTCTCCTCACCCTCTCAAGCATTTATTGGTTGTAGATTTTTTGATGATGGCCATTCTGACCAGTGTGAGGTGATACCTCATTGTAGTTTTGATCTGAATTTCTCTAATAATTAGTGACGTTGAGCATCTTTTCATGTGCCATTTGGCCATTGGTATGCCTTCTTTGGGGAAATGTCTATTTAGATTTGCTGAGTTTTTAATTGGCTTGTTTGTCTTTTGATATTGAACTGCATGAGCTGTTTTCATATTTTGAAGATTAATTCTTTGCCAGTTGCTTCACTGAGGCTCAGGCCTTTCTAAGGGTTATCTTTTCATCTTGTTATGGTTTCCTTTGCTGTGCAAATACTTTTAAGTTTAATTAGCTTCCATTTGTTTATATTTGTTTTTATTTTCACTACTCTAAGAGGTGGGTCAAAAAGATCTTGCTGCAATTTATGTCAAAGTGTGTTCTTCCTATATTTTTCTCTAAGAGTTTTATAGTGTCTGGTCTTACATTTAGGTCTTTAATCCATTTTGAGTTTATTTTTGTGTATGGTGTTAGGGAGTGTTCTAATTTCATTCTTTTACATGTAGCTGTCCAATTTTCCCAGTACCATTTACTGAAGTAACTGTCTTTTCTCCATTTTATATTCTTGCCTCCTTTGTAATAGATTAGGTAACCATAGGTGCATGGGTTTATCTGTGGGCTTTCAATCCTGTTCCACTGATTTATAGATTTGTTTTTGTGCCAGTACCATACTGTCTTGATTACTGTAGCTTTGAAGTATAGTTTGAAGTCAGGGAGCCTTATTCTTCCAGCTTGGTTTTTCTTTCTCAAGATTGCTTGGCCTATTTGGGGTCTTTTGTGTTTCCATACAAATTGTAAAATTTTTTGCTCTAATTCTGTGAAAAAGTGTAATTCGTAATTTTATAGGGATTGCATTCAATCTGTATATTGCTTTGGGTAGTATAGTCATTTTCACGATATTCATTCTTCCAATCCAAGAACATGGTATATCTCTCCATCTCTTTGCATCATCTTTGATTTCTTTCATCAGTATCATATGGTTTTCTGAGTAGAGCTGTCTTTTGCCCCCTTAGGTAGGTTTATTCTTTTTTGGGATTGTTTTCTTAATTTCTCTTCCTGATCTTTCATTGTTAATGTATAGGAATGCAAGAGATTTCTCTGCCTTAATTTTCTATCCTTCAGCTTTACCAAACTCATTGATGAGCTCTAGGCGTTTTCTGATGGCTTCTTTAGGATTTTCTATGTATAAGATCATGTCATCTGCAAACAGTGACAGTTTCACTTTTACAATTTGCATTGCTTTTATTTATTTTTCTTCTCTGATTGCTGGTGCTAGGACCTCCAAATCTATGTTGAATAATAGTGGTGAGAGTGGACAACCTTGTCTTGTTGCTGATCTTAGAAGAAATACTCTCAGTTCTTTACCATTGAGAATAATGTTTGCTGTGGGTATGTCATATATGGCCTTCATTATGTTAAGGTAGGTTCCCTCTATGCCCACTTTCTGGAGAGTTTTATCATGAGTGGGAGTTGAATTTTGTCAAAAGCTTGTTCTGCAACTATTGAGATGATCATTTAGATCATTTAGATGATCAATTAGTTAACATGGCATATCACATTGATTGATTTGTGTATATTGAAGAATCCTTGCATCCCTCAGATAAATCCCAGTTGATTGTGGTGTATGATCCTTTTAATGTGTTGTTGGATGCTGTTTGTTAGTATTTTGTTGAGGATTTTTGTGTTTGTGTTCATCAGAGATATAGGTCTGTAATTTTCCTTTTTTTATGATATCTTTGTCTGGTTTTGGTATCAAGGTGATGGTGGCCTCATAGAATGAGCTTGGGTGTGTTCCACCCTCTGCAATTTTTTGCAGGAGTTTTGGAAGGATAGGTGTTAGCTCTTCTCTAAATGTTTAATAGAATTTGCCTGTGAAACCATCTAGTCCTGGGCTTTTGTTTATTGGAAGATTTTTAATCACAGTTTCAATTTCATTCCTTGTGATTGCTCTGTACATATTTTCTATTTCTTCCCAGTTCAGTCTGGTAGGTTGTGCATATCTAAGAATTTGTCCATTTCTTCCAGGTTGTCCATTTTATTGGCATATCGTTGCTTGTGGTAGTCTCTTATGATCCTTTGTATTTCTGTGGTTTCAGTTGTAACTTCTCCTTTTTCATTTCTAATTTTATTGTTTTGAGTCCTCTCCATTTTTTTCTTCATGAATCTGGCTAAAATTTTATCAATTTTATTTATCTTCTCAAAGAACCAACTTTTAGTTTTATTGATCTTTGCTATGGTTTTCTTAATTTCTAGTTCTTTTATTTCTGCTCTGATTTTACGATTTCTTTCCTTCTACTACCTTTGGGTTTTGTTTGGTCTTCTTTCTCTATTTGCTTTATGTGTAAGGTTAAGTTGTTGTTTGAGATTTTTCTTATTTCTTGAGGTGGGATTGTATTGCTATAAACTTCCCTCTTAGAACTGCTTTTGCTGCATCCCATAGGTTTTGGGTCTTCATGTTTTTGATGTCATTTTTTTCTATGTATTTTTTAATTTCCTCTTTGATTTATTCAGTTATCTCTTGGTTATTTAGTAGTGTATTGTTTAGACTCCATGAGTTTATTTTATAGTTTTTTTCCCTGTAATTGGTTTCTAATCTCATAGCATTGTGGTTGGAAAAGATGCTTGATACAATTTCAATTTTCTAAAATTTAATGAGGCTTGATTTTTGACCCAAGATGTGATCTATCCTGGAGAATGTTTGTGTGCACTTGGGAAGAATGTGTATTCTGCTGCTTTCAGATGGAATGTCCTATAAATATCAATTAAGTCTATCAGGTTAGACTTAAAAGTATGTCTAAGTATCATTTTAGATATCATTAAAATGATATCTAAAAGTACAATTTTACTTGTGTTTCCTTATTTATATTCTGTCTGGATGATCTGTCCATTGGTGTAAGTGAGGTGTTAAAGTCCTCCAGTATTATTGTGTTACTGCCCATTTCTTCTTCGGCTGTTAGCATCTGCCTTATGTATTACTGTGAATTCTTTTTCAGGTAGGTTGCCTATTTCCTCTTCATTTATTTGGTCTTGTGGGTTTTTACTTTGCCTCTTCTTCTACACCATATTTCTCTGTCATCTCATTTTTTTAACTTACTGTGTTTGAGGTCTTCTTTCTGCTGGCTGCAGTTTTGTAATTCCTCTTGCTTCTGGTGTCTGCCCTCTGGTGGGTAAGGTTGGTACCGGGGCTTGTGTAGGCTTCCTAGTTAGATGGAATGGTTCCTGCTCTGTAGTTGGTCGAGTTGAGTCTTATTCCTCTGAAGGGCAGTGCTGCATCAGGTTGTGTGTTTTGGGGTGTCTGTGAGCTTAGTAGACAGTCAGTCTGTGGGCTTTGGGGGCAAGTACACACGTCAGTTGACTCAGGTCAGAGTGTGAACTGCTCCCACAGCGCACAAGAGAGCCAGTCTGTTGATGGTTGGGGTTGTGTTCCTGTCTTGCTAGTTTGGAATGAGGTGTCCAGCATTGGAGCCTGCAGGCAGTTGAGTGGGGCCCAGTCTATTTGTCAAGATGGGGACCTCCAGGAGAGCTCTCACCAATTAATATTCCATGGAGTTGGGGATTCTCTGTTGGTCCTACATCCTGGACTTGGTGATCCCACACCTGAGGCTCAGGCCTGACCCCTAGCAGGTGAACCAAGACCCCACAAGCCACCTGGCATGGAGAAAAAGAAAAAAAGAGGCGGGGAAGAAAACAAAGAAACAAAATCCAAGACAAATAGCAAAGACTCAAACAAACAAACTGCAGCAACAACAATAAAAACAAAGGAAAAGAAAACAAACAGAGAAAGAAAACCTAAGACAAATGTTAAAAGCAAAACCAAACAAACCAAAACCAAAATAAATACACACAGAAAAAAGAGCAAAAAAGGAAAGAAACAAAAACAAAGAAAACAAAAAAACAAGAGAACTACCAAACCAACAAAAGAACCCAAATCAAAACAAACAATAAAAACAAAAGTAATAAAAACAAAAAAACAAAATGACAGCAGAAAGCAAAATTAAAAATGGAAAGAAAACATAAAACAAATGCACGAAAATTATCAAAAGAAGAAAAAAGAGAAAAAGGTAAAAACAAAACAAAACTGAGAAAAAACAAGGGAAAAACCTTAATCAGTGAAAAAGTAAAATAAAAATGAAAAATAGAGAATATATGAAAATTTTAATAAAAGAAAAGAAAAAATAAATAATAGAAAACAACCACAGAACAAAACAAAACAAAAATAAATTAGTAATAGTAATATTTTTCTGTGGCCTCAGCCTTCAGTGTCCTTGCCCCCACAGTGAACCTCAGCCAACCCCGGCCTCCCCAGGAGGCCCTCCAATACCTCTAGTTAGGGCTCTGGACCTGCTTGTGCCCTGTGGGAGCAGTTCACACTCTGACCTGAGTCAATTCACGTGTGTACTTGCCCCCAAAGTCCACAGCTGTTAAGGTTAGACAGGTGTCAGTTATGGGAATGCTTATTGTCCATTCATATATTCCACAGATGCAGATTTTACCAGGCTGATCACGGGGATTTTATCTTCAGCTTTAGCAGCTGCAAGAAGAGATTTCCATTCCTCTCCCTCAGTCGCACCTCCCCTGGGGCTCAGGTTTGGTTTTGGTCCCACCTCTCCCTGAGAAACATTACAGGTGTCTGTTCCCCACCCAGATGAGAGGGGGCTAAGGCAGCAGCTGATGTCCACAATTGGGATGTGCGTGATGTGCCTGTGGCTGTAGAGGCTGGTATGAAGTTGTAACAGCCTGGGGTGCATCGTGCACTCTCTTGGAGAAGTTGGCCCTGGATTGAGGGACCCTTGGCAGTGTCAGGCAGTGCAGGCTTCCAGGAAGGTGTGGGCAGTGACCTGCACTCGCTCACCAGAACCTTGGTGGCAGTAGCAGGAGCAGTAGCAGTCTGTGCCCACCTCTGGGGTTTGAGATAGCAGCCATGGCCTGCGCCTGCCTCTGGAGCTTGTGTAGGTCGTGCCCTGCCACCTGTGAGCTCACAAAGAAGCTCCTATGGCAGGCTACCCCTCTCCTCATGAACCCCCCAACAATGGTCCCTTGTCTCTCTGGCGAGCCCAGGCTTCTTCCCAGACTCCGCAGCTGTAGTGCACAAATCCTGGTCTCCTCTGGCTGTCTTCATGCAGCCAAGCCCAGTCCTCTCCATGGGTTCTGACCTCAGAAGCCTGAACCTCAGCATCCAGCCCCTACCTGAAGTGGCAGGTGAGCAGGCAAGCGTCTCAGGCTGGTGAGTGCTGGTCAGCACCAATCCTCTGTGTAGATCTCTCTCTGCTTTGCCCTCTGCACACCTGTCACTGTGTTCTCTGAGCCTCCAAAGTTCACCCCCGCCAGTAAGGGGATTTCCAAGTGTATGGAAACATTTCCTCCTTCACACCTCCCCCCAAGAGACGCAGGTCCCATCCTGATTTCGTTCTCTCACTCTCTCTCTCTCTCTCTTTTTTCTTCTTTATCCCTACCCAGTTACGTGGAGATTTTCTTGGTCTTTTGGAAATCTGAGGTCTTCTGCCAGCATTCAATAAATGTTCTGTGAGAGTTATTCCACATGTAGATGTATTTTTGAAGTATCTGTGGGGAGAAAGTGAGCTCCTCTTCCTACTCCTCTGCCATCTTGATCCTGCATCTTCATATGCATTTTTAATCCCCTTCTCTCTCTCTTCTCCTTCTGGAACCCCTATTTTGCATAAGTTTACACCATTTATATTATCCCATAGATCTTGTATGTTGCTTTCATTTTTTAAAATTTGTCTTTCTGCCTGCTCTTCTGATTGGATGATTTCCATTAATCTATTTTCCAGATCACTTGTTTGTTCTTCATTATTTAGTCAGCTATTCATTGCTTCTAGATTGATTTTTATCATGGCAATTGAGTTGTTTAATTCTGAAAGCTTCCTCTTTATAATTTCTAGTTACTTGTTACAGTTATTCACATTTCTATTGACCTTTTTTTCTTAATTCTTTTAGCATTTTTATCATCTCCTTTTAAACTCAAGGTCTAGTAGACTGGAAGTCTGTCTCATTATTTGTTCTTTCAGTAGATTTTCTTATTCTTTTAATTGGGAGTATTTCCTCTGCCATTTCATTTTACTTAATTTTCTCTGTCTCTATGAATTTAGGATAAACATTTATCAATTGTGGTTTTGAAGGGGTGTTTTGATGTGGGAGTGTCCTTATGTTCACTGTATGAATCCAGTATTTTTGTTGAGAGAGCTGTTTTTGTATGGATACAAGCCATGTTTTTCCTCAGAGTGTGTTGGCTGTTATCCCCCTGATAGGGGGTGTGATTGGTGCTGTGGTGTCCAGAACTTGCACTGGATGCTGGATGGGCAGGGCCTCCTCTTTCCTCTGTGGCTCTCACAGCCCTATTGGTGGTGGGATCTGCTCTCTGGTTTTTCAGTAGAAGCTCTGAGTCATGTTTGATAAGGCTCCATTGCCCTTGAGTGCATGCTCTGTCTCAAAGGAAGTTCACTGAAGCAAGTAAGGCCTGTGTAGTCACAGTAAACCTGTACATTAACCATGCAGGCTTCTGCAGTTCTGCCCAGAAACAGCCCAAAGTCCTGTCCTTTTCCTTGTTGTGTTCACCCCAGATTTAGTTCTAGGCTGGTCCTGGGGTGGATTTTTTTGCTGCAGAAATTGAAGTGGTTGTGTTGCCACCTGAGACTGGCCTGCCTCTGTGGCTAACCTCTCCAAGGACCTGTCTGCCCAGATTAGGCTCCAAGTTGCAGTGTAGGGTGGGCAGAACTGGAACACTCCCACTGGGAAGTAAACCTCTGTGTACTTCTCCTTAGGGGATGTCCACCCAAGATCTGCATTTCTGTGGTGCCACCCAATATGTGTGCCACCAAAGTCCAATGTGGCCTCCCCTATACCTGTCCTATGAACACAACAATGAGCTCCAATGCCAGAGTTGTACCCTCTTGTGCATGTGCTGACAATTGACTCTGAAACTGGAACTAAACCCATGGTGTGTGGGCTGAAAATGACTCTGAGATTCAGCCCAGACCACATCCTAGGCTTTTGGGGGTGTCTCCATGCAGCTAGACTGAGTTCTTTCCCAGGGCCCATCTTCCTGAGATTCAGCAGCTAGCTGCTGTGTGTACCAGCAGCCACCCCCCACGCCAAACAAGCATTTTGCATTGGGAAGTGTGGTGAGGTGGCAGCTGTTGGTGCTGGTCTGTCTCTGTCCTGATTGTTAGCAAACCAGCTCACACACTCTCCCTGTGAGCAGAGTCCAGGACCATCCAGCCCTTCTATCTGCCCCAGCAGAACTCCCAGCAGGTGAGGGTGCTCCCCAGGGCAAGAGCCTGCCCCTGTGGACATTCCCTCCTTCACAGATCCCTTTCAGGGATGCTGAACACATCATGATGCCTTTCGTTGCTGTTGTACCTGGTTATGTGGAGATCTTTCTTGTAGTTTTTGTTATATAAAAGATCTTCTGCCAGTTTCCAGTTGGTTTTCTGTGAAAATGTTCCACATATAGATGTATTTTTGATGTGGTTGTGGGGGAAGGTGAGCTCCACATCCTGCTCTTGTTCCTCTCTTTGTATTTTTAATATTAAATGACTCATTATTGAAGAGCTTTGTCATGAATGAGAAAATCATTTTTGGAAACATACTGTCTATACCATTAATGTTTTTGAATAATGCTTAACATGATAAAAATAGCAAATTAAAAATGAGAAGATAATAATTTAATTTTTGTTGTTTCCAATGAAAATAATAAAATGACATGAAAAATAGGTGAAGAATTCAATCACATGAATCAAGGACATAAGATGCTGTTGATAGCATTTAAGGTAGCTTCCAATTATTCCTACCTGTGTGATCTCTTCCTCTTTACTGTGAGCTGGACCTAGTGACTAACATTTAATAATGAAGTATAGCAAAAGTGATGGAATTTCACTTCTGGGATTAGGTTATAAAAAGACTATAATTTATGTCTTGATTGTGTTCTCTCCCTCCCTTGCTCAGTCTCAGAGAAGTCAGCCCACATGTTGTCCAGATACTTGTGGCTAAGAGCTGAGTGAGGGAGACCCAGGCCAACTCCAGTGAGTAACTGAATCCTACCAACAACCACATGAAAGTGGATTCTTCCCCAGTCAAGCTTTCAGATGAGACCACAGGCCCAGGTGACACAATGATTGTAGTCTTGTTAGAGACCTTGAGGCAGAGGCACCCACATAACCTCACCTGATTCCTGACCCATTATGAATAACAAATATTTATGGTTTAAGCCATCTCATTTTATGTTACTTTGTTACACAGCAATAGGTAACTAATACAGATACTAGCTGCAAATATATTAGATGTGTTCATAGGTGTTTAGCATCTAATCCCATAGTTTTTCATAAATTACTAAATTATCAGGATATAAAATTTAAAACTATATTTATTGTTTCATTGCAAGCTTGGGTTTTGAATTTAATTGCTTTGCTAATTAGAAACAATTGAGTAAATTTTGAAAGGCAAAAATGAGGTGGAAGCTATCTTTCTTCTACTGTTTTGAGCTCAGCAGCTTGGTCATGGCTGTTTGATGATTTTCTGCCGTACTTTTCTAGGGTCTAGTCTCCACTTTCAAAGGGGTCAAGAGGCACTAGTGGCCATGGATGTCCCATCAGTAATGACCATGTTCTCTTGAACTCAAAAGCTCAACAGGCTGTTTCCTACCCTCTGTATCACAGTACAAATAGAAGTTCCCTTGGTAGGTCAGTTTTGTGATATTCAGGGAGGTGATAATACTGGCAGCCCAGACAGGAGCCCATACCCCAACTCCTCACAATTACATATGTTACTTCTTTTTCTGCTTAAAATACCTAACACAGTTTTCACTTCCTGCAGTAAACGCAGACTCATGTTTGGCCATATACTTATAAAAAGCAGGTATTACATCAGTTGTAGTTTTTGTCCAAAATCTATTTAATTTTATGATAGACTTGTACATGGTCATCTTTAAGTGATACCTTAATGCAGAGTTCATTCAGTTAATTTAACAAGACTTTCTTGCTCTCAAAAGTTGTATTGATTTCTTCCCTTTTATCATTAAGAATTTTTTCCTGTCATAGTTCTCCACCTCCAGATACTATTTCAATTCTTAGTCCTTTCTCTTCATTTTGAGCTCCCTCCATTGAGAACTCATTCAATACAATTCAATACAAATGAATAAATGTAATTCATAAATTTTATAACTACACCTATACATTTGTATTGAATTGAATTGTATTGAATTTCTATTGAATTGTATTGAATTTGTTTAGAACAAACTAGTTTCAGGTTTGCTGAAGGTTAAGTTATAATAGGAATGGATTATCTATTCAGTTCAAACTTCCTACCTATTCAAATTTTCAAGATTCTAATCCATTCTTGCCAGCAATGTTAAAAGAATGAAATATATCTTGTTTTGGGGAAAAAGTTAAGTGGAGGTAAAATATCAATATTTAAAAATTGGGCTTCCCTGGTGGTGCAGTTGTTGAGAGTCCGCCTGCTGATGCAGGGGACACGGGTTTGTGCCCCGGTATGGGAGGATCCCACGTGCCACGGAGCAGCTGGGCCGGTGAGCCATGGCCGCTGAGCCTGCGCATCCAGAGCCTGTGGTCCGCAATGGGAGAGGCCACAACAGTGAAAGGCCCGCATACTGCAAAAAAAAAAAAAAAAATTACCTTCTTTATTAAACAAATCCTTTTGCATTCACTGATTAAATAGTGATTGACAATCTAGCCCTTTTTAAATGATAAAAAACATATCCTTTCAGTCACATAGATTAATGGCAGTTAAGAAAAATGTTTACTTAAAGATGGAAATGTAAATTTTCCTAATTATTATTAAAAATGAAATGTATTCACAATGTTATAAAGTGTCATCCTAAATTTACTCTTTTATGGCCTAAAAAATGAGACAAATAAAAAAAAAGTAAAGGTCTTTTATTTTACAAAATTATTTTACAGTTTTGTATTGTAACTCAACATATTTATCAAGATAAAAGGATAACATATTCCATGTTCATTATTAGAAGTGGCAAGTCCATTCCTGTATTAGTTATGCTATTTACTAATTTCATATCAGTGTTACTTATAAAATGTCCTGGATCTTAAACTATCAAATACTTTCTGAAAATATAATTTTTAGTTTATCATGTAGTTAAACACAATTTAATACAGTCCCATTTCAAGTCAATAAAATTCAACCAATAAATATTGGAGGCATTTACTCTGAAGTTTTTGTACATGCAGAAAAAACCCAATAATGAATAATATCAACATCCTGCTTTTAAGAATCACAAAACTTTGCACAGGAAAAATGTCATTATAAGAATAAATGCAATCAGCATGACAAATAATTCTGTGACACACAGAGAAGTGCACTCACTATAATTTTTAAAGCCCCCAGTCCATGAACATGAGACATCTTTTGATTTATGTCTTCTTCAATTTATTTAATCAATGTATTGTACAGGTTTTTATATATTGGTCTTCATCTCCCTGCTTAAACTTATTCCTTAGTATTTTATTCCTTTTGATGTTATTGTAAATAGGATTCTTTTATTAATTTCTCTTTCTGATAACTCATTATTGGTGTATAGAAATGCAACTTTTTAAAAAATGTTGAGTTGGTATCCTGAAAATTTTCTGAAATTGTTTATTAGTTGTAAGATCTTTTGATGGAATCTTTAGAGTTCTCTGTACATATCATGTTATCTGCAAATAAAGATAATTTATTTCTTTTCCATTTAGATGCCTTATATTTCTTTTTCTTCTCTGATTGTTCTCAAGAGGACACTCTTGAAAAAAGTGACAAGTGTAGTTATCCTTCTCCTGTTCCTAATCTTAGAGTAAAAGCTTTCAGAATTTCACTGTTAGTGTGATATTAGCTATGAGCTTGCCATAGATGATCTTTATTATGTTGAGGTACATCCCCCTTACACTTACTTTGTTGTGAGTTTCCATCATATATGGATGCTGAATTTTATCAAATGATTTTCTGCATCTATTGAGGTGATCATATGATTTTCATCCTTCAATTTTCTAAGTTGGTGTATCACATTGATTGAATTGCAGATGTTGAACTATCTTTGTATCTCTGAAATAAATTCCATCTGAACAAGGTGTATGTTCCTTTTAAAGCATCATTTAATTTTGTTTGCTAATACTTTGCTGAGAATTTCTGCACCTAAATTCATTGGGATTAATGACCTTTTCTTTTCTTGTAGTGTTCTTGTATGGCTTTGGTATCAGGCTAATGCTGGCCTTGTAAAATGAGTTTGAAAATGTTCTTTTCTTATCTATTTTTGGAAAAGTTTGAGAGGAATTGGTATAAATTCTTTTTTAAATGTTTGGTAGAATTCATTCATGAAGCCATCTGGTCCTGATACTGGTTCAAATTCCTTACTAGTAATTGGTCTGTTCATTTTTTCCATTTTTTCATGATTCAGTCTTCATGATTCAGTAAGTTATATGTTCTAAAAATGTATCCACTTCTTCTAGGTTGTCCAATGTATTTTGTTATATAATTACTTATAGAAGTCCCTTATCTTTGTGTGTGTGTGTAGCATCTGTTGTAATAACTGTCTTACACTTAAAATTTTATTATTTAAGTCCTCTCTTTTTTCTTGGCAAGCCTAGCTAAAACTTTGTCAATTTTTTTTTCAGAGAAACAGCCCTTAGTTTCATTGATCTTTTCTGATGTCTTTTAAGTCTCTATTTCATTTATCTCCATTCTAATCACTCTTATTTTCTTCATTATGCTAACTTTTGGCTTATTTTGTTTTTTGTTTTTTAGTTCCTTAAAGTTTAAGTTAGATTGTTAGATTGTTTATTTGATATCTCTTTCTTCTTAATGTGTAAGAAAACATTTCTTATAGTTTTCTGCATACAAGTCTCTTGCCTCCTTAGGAAGGTATATTCCTAGGTATTTTATTCTTTTTGTTGTAGTGGTAAAGTGGAGTGTTTCCTTAATTTCTCTTTCAGATTTTTTGTCATTAGTTTATAAGAATGCAAGATATTTCTGTGCATTAATTTTATATCTTTCTACTTTACCAAATTCATTCATTAGCTCTAAGGGTTTGCTGGTGGCATCTTTAGGATTCTCTACATATAGTATCATGTCATCTGCAAACAGTGACAGTTTTACTTCTTTTTCAATTTGGATTCCTCTTATTTCTTTTCCTTCTCTGATTGCTGTGGCTAAAAGTTCCAAAACTATGCTGAATAATAGTGGTGAGAGTGGGCAACCTTGTCTTGTTCCTGATCTTAGAGGAAATTGTTTCAGTTTTTCACCATTGAGAATGATGTTGAGTGTGGGTTTGTCATATATGGCCTTTATTATGTTGAGGTAGGTTCCCTCTATGCCCACTTTCTGGAGAGTTTTTATGATAAATCAGTGTTGAATTTTGTCAAAAGCTTTTTCTGCATCTATTGAGCTTATCATATGGTTTTTATTCTTCAGTTTGTTAATATGGTGTATCACATTGATTGATTTGTGTATATTAAAGAATCCTTGCATTCCTGGGATAAAACCCCACTTGATCATGGTGTATGATCATTTAAATGTGCTGTTGGATTCTGTTTGCTAGTATTTTGTTGAGGATTTTTGCATCTATATTCATCAGAGATATTGGTCTGTAGTTGTCTTTCTCTGTGACACCTTTGTCTGGTTTTGGTGTCAGGGTGATGGTGGCCTCGTAGAATGAGTTTGGGAGTGCTCCTCCCTCTGCTAGGAAGATTTTGAGCGGGATATGTGTTAACTCTGCTCTAAATGTCTGGTAGAATTCACCTGTGAAGCCATCTCATCCTTGAGCTTTTGTACAACCTTTCAAGACTGAACCAGGAAGAAATAGAAAATATGAACACACCAATCACAAGCTCTGAAATTTTCTGTTGTTAATTGATGATTTTCTATAGAGGTATGCCTTGATTTCTCTCTCTTTACCTTTTGTATATTTACTATAGCCTTTTGCTTTGTGGTTAGCATGAGGTTTCCATAAAGTATCTTACATTTAAAACGGTATTTAAACTAATAATAATTTTCTTCAGATGAATGTTATTACTTACATGTGGAAACTAAAAAATGTCTAACTCTTAGAAGCAGAGAGTAGATAGTGGTTGTCAGGCGCTGGGGGTAGGCAAATAGGGAGAGATTGGTAAAAGTGTACAAACTTTCAATTATGACATTAATAAGGTCTGAGGAGGCACATTATGACTATAGTTATATCACTGTAGGATATAACTGAAAATTTCTAACAGAGATATTATCACCAAAAAAGTAAATATGTGAGGTGATGAATATGGGGGTATTTCTTTCATAATTTATACATATATCAAAACACAACATTGTACATTATATATCTTACAATTTTCTTTGTCAGTTATACTTAAATAAAGCTGAAAAAATGTCACCTTAATTTTCCCATTTGTTCTTGATGGAGTATATTTGTTTGCAGCAATCTTCTCCATCATAACTCAAAATAAAAGTCAATACAATTTAATCAAGCTATATAAAATTATTTTCTTAATGGGAAAGTCAGTGACTTTTCTGTTTTTAAGGGTAACTTAGTTTCAAGTATATTAGTATTCAAAAATACAATATAATGAGCAAAACAGTGGTCTGAATCATGATTACTTTCTGTGTGTGTGTTTGTGTGTGTACACACTTAGTTTTATTGTAAAAAAGCAACTTGTACACTTTTAAACTTTAAAACTTGGCATTATCTTTCTTTTCCAGTGAAATAAAAAATAAATAAATAAAAATAAACAGAAACAAAATTAAAATAAAGAATGTCAATTTCAAAAAAATCCTATTGATTCTGCTGATTCTCCCATTGAGTGGCAGGGTTCAATCATCTTTAGGAGAGAATTTTATTTTAAAAGCATTATCTTTGGGGGGGGTGAGGAAGATGGCGGAAGAGTAAGACACCACAGATACATCAGAAATACAAGAACATGTGGAACTTCTCCTATAGAACACTCACTGAATGCTGGAAGAAGACCTCAGACTTCCGAAAAGGCAAGAAACACCTCACGTACCTGGGTAGGGCAAAAGAAAAAACAAAAAAACAGAGACAAAAAATAGGGATGGGACCTGCACCAGTGGGTGGGAGCTGTGAAGGAGGAAAGGTTTCCACACACTAGGAAGCCCCTTCACAGGCAGAGACTGTGGGTGGAAGAGGGGAGAAGCTTTGGAGCAATCGAGGAGAGCACAGCAACAGGGGTGCAGAGCGAAAGGTGGAGAGATTCCCACACAGATGATTGGTGCCGACCAGCACTCACCAGCCCGAGAGGCTTGTCTGCTCACCCGCTGGGGTGGGTGGGGGCTGGGAGCTGAGGCTCGGGCTTCAGAGTTCATAGCCCATGGAGAGGATTGGGGTTGGCAGTGTGAACACAGCCTGAAGGGGGCTGGTGCACCACGGTTAGCCTGGAGGGAGTCCGGGAAAAAGTCTGGACCTGATGAAGAGGCAAGATAATTTTTCTTTCCTCTGTTTCTTGGTGTGTGAGGAAAGGGGATTAAGAGTGCTACTTAAAGGAGCTCCAGAGACAGGCACAAGCCATGGCTAATAGCACAGACCCCAGAGACGGGCATGAGACGCTAAGGCTGCTTGTGCCACTATTAAGAAGCCTGTGTGCAAGAAGAGGTCACTATCCACACCTCCACTTCGGGGAGCCTGTGCAGCCTGCCACTGCCAGGGTCCCATGATCCAGGGACAACTTCCCCGGAAGAACACATGGCATGCATCAGGCTGCTGGCATATCACACCAGCCTCTGCCACCTCAGGCTCGACCCGCATCCGTACCCCTCCCTCCCCCCAGCCTGAGTGAGCCAGAGCCCCCGAATCAGCTGCTCCTTTAAAGCCGTCCTGTCTGAGCAAAGAACAGACACCCTCAGGCGACCTACACATAGAAGCAGGGCCAAATCTAAAGCTGAACACGGGGAGCTGTGTGAACAAAGAAAAGAAAGGGAAATATCTCCCAGCAGCCTCAGGAGCAGCAGATTAAATCTCCACAATCAACTTGATGTACCCTGCATCTCTGGAATACCCGAAGAGACAACGAATCATCCCAATTTGAGTAGGTGAACTCTGGGAGCAAGATATATTATTTTTCCCCCTTTTCCTCTTTCTGTGAGTTTGTATGTGTAAGCTTCTGTGTGAGATATTTTCTGTATAGCTTTGTTTCACCATTTGTGCTAGGGTTCTGTATGTCCGTTATTTATTTACTTACTTAAAATTTTTTTCTTAATAATTATTTTTTATTTTAACAACATTATTTTATTTAACCTTTATTTTATTTTATCTTCTTTCTTTCTTTCTTTCTTTTTTCTTTCTTTCATTCTTTCTTTCTTCTTTCTTTCTTTTCTCCCTTTTATTCTCAGCCATGTGGATGAAAGGCTCTTTGTGTCCAGCCAGGTGTCAGGGCTGTGTCACTGAAGTAGGAGAGCTAATTTCAGGACACTGGTCCCCAAGAGACCTCCCAGCTCCATGTAATATCAAATAGCGAAAATCTCCCAGAGATCTCCATCTCAAGACCCAGCTCCACTCAACAACCAGCAAGATACTGTGATGGACACCCTATGCCAAACAACTAGCAAGACAGGAACACAACTCCACCCATTGGCAGAGAGGCTGCCTAATATCATAATAAGGCCACAGATACACCAAAACACACCACCAGATATGGACCAGCTCACCAGGAAAACAAGATCGAGCCTCATCCACCAGAACACAGGTACTAGTCCCCTCCACCAGGAAGCCTACACAACACACTGAAGAAACCTTAGCCACTGGGGACAGACAAGCAAAACAATGGGAACAATGAACCTGCAGCCGGCAAAAAGGAGACACCAAACACAGTAAGATAAGCAAAATGAGAAGGCAGAAAAGCACACAACAGATGAAAGAGCAAGGCAAAAACCACCAAACTTAACAAATGAAGAAGAAATAGGCAGTCTATCTGAAAAAGAATTCTGATTAATGATAGAAAAGATGATCCAAAATCTTGGAAATAGAACAGAGAAAATGCAAGAAACATTTAACAAGGACCTAAAAGAATTAAGAGGAAACAAGCAATGATGAACAACACAATAAATGAAATTAAAAATACTCTAGAAGGGATCAATAGCAGAATAACTGAGGCAGAATAACGGATAAGTGACCTGGAAGATAAAATAGTGGAAATAACTACTGCAGAGTAGAATAAAGAAAAAAGAATGAAAAGAACTGAGGAGGGTCTCAGAGACCTCTGGGACAATATTAAATGCAAGAACATTCGATTTATAGGGGTCCCAGAAGAAGAAGAGAAAAAGAAAGAGACTGAGAAAATATTTGAAGAGATTAGAGTTGAAAACTTCTTCCCTAATATGTGAAAAGAAATAGTTAATCAACTCCAGGAAACACAGAGAATCCCATAGAGAATAAATCCAAGGAGAAACATGGCACAATACATATTAATCAAACTACCAAAAATTAAGTATAAAGAAAACATATTAAAAGCAGGAAGGGAAAAAATACAAATAACACACAAGGGAATCCCCATAAGCTTAAAAGCTGATTTTGCAGCACAAATTGCAAGCCAGAAGGGAGTGGCAGGGCATATTTAAAGTGATGAGGGAGAAAAAACTACAACCAAGATTACTCTACCCAGCAAGGATCTCATTCAGATTTGATGGAGAAATTAAAACCTTCACAGACAAGCAAAAGCTGAGAGAGTTCAGCACCATCAAACCAGCTTTACAACAAATGCTAAAGGAACTTCCCTAGGCAGGAAACACAAGAGAAGGAAAAGACCTACAATAAAAAACCAAAAACAATTAAGAAAATGGGAATAGGAACATACATATCAATAACTACCTTAACTGTAAATGGATTAAATGCTCCCACCAAAAGACACAGACTGGATGAATGGATACAAAAACAAGACCCATATATATGCTGTCTACAAGAGACCCACTTCTGACCTAGAGACATATACATAGTGAAAGTGAGGGGATGGAAAAAGATATGCCATGCAAAAGGAAATCAAAAGAAAGCTGGAGTAGCCATTCTTATATAAGACAAAATAGACTTTAAAATAAAGACTATTACAAGAGACAAACAAGGACACTACATAATGATCAAGGGATCGATCCAAGAAGATATAACAATTGTAAATATTTATGCACCCAACATAGGAGCACCTCAATACATAAGGAAAATACTAACAGCCATAAAAGGGAAATTGACAGTAACTCAATCATAGTAGGGGACTTTAACATCCCACATTCACCAATGGACAGATTATCCAAAATGAAAATAAATAAGGAAACACAAGCTTTAAATGATACATTAAACAAGATAGACTTAATATTTATAGGACATTCCACCCAAAACCAACAGAATACACATTTTCTCAAGTGCTCATGGAAGAGTATCCTGGATAGATCATATCTTGGGTCACAAATCAAGCTTTGGTAAATTTAATAAAATTGAAATCATATCAAGTATCTTTTCCTACTACAACGCTATGAGACTAGATATCAATTACAGGAAAAGATCAGTAAAAAATACAAACACATTGAGCCTAAACAATATACTACAAGTAATCACTGAAGAAATCAAAGAGGAAATAAATAAATACCTAGAAACAAATGACAATGGAGACACGATGTCCCAAAATCTATGGGATGCAGCAAAAGCAATTCTAACAGGGAAGTATATAGCAAACAATCCTACCTGAAGAAACAGGAAACATCTCAAATAAAAAACCTAACCTTGAACCTAAAGCAATTAGAGAAAGAACAAAAACCCCCAAAGTTAGCAGAAGGAAAGAAATCATAAAGATCAGACCAGAAATAAATGAAGGAAATGATAGCAAAGATCAATAAAACTAAAAGCTGTTTTTTGAGAAGATAAAGAAAATTGATAAACCATTAGCCAGAGTCATCAAGAAAAAAGCGAGAAGACCTAAAGGAATAAAATTAGAAATGGAAAATGAGAAGTAACAACTGACACTGCAGAAATACAAAAGATCATGACAGACTACTACAAGCAACTCTATGATAATAAAATGGCAACCTGGAAGAAATGGAGAAATTCTTAGAAATGCACAACCTGCCAAGACTGAATCAGGAAGAAATAGAAAATATGAACAGACCAATCACAAGCACTGAAATTGAAAGTGTTGTTAAAACTCTTCCAACAAAGAAAAGCCCAGGACTAGATGGCTTCACAGGTGAACTCTATCAAGCATTTAGAGAAGAGCTAACACCTATCCTTCTCAAACTCTTCCAAAATATAGCAGAGGGAGAAACACTACCAAACTCATTCTATGAGGCTACCATCACCCTGATACCAATACGAGACAAAGATGTCAGAAACAAAGAAAACTACAGGCCAATATCACTGATGAACATAGATGCAAAAATCCTCAACAAAATACTTGCAAACAGAAACGAACAGCACATTAAAAGGATCATACAACATAATCGAGTGGGGTTTATCCCAGGAATGCAAGGATTCTTCAATATACGCAAATCAATCAACATGATGCACCATATTAACAAACGGAAGGAGAAAAACCATATGATTTTCTCAATAGATGCAGTGAAATCTTTTGACAAAATTCAATACCACTTTATGATAAAAAAACCTGAAGGGAGTAGGCATAGAGGGAAATTTCCTCAACATAATCAAGGCCATATATGACAAACCCACAGCCAATATCATCCTCAATGGTAAAAAATTGAAACCATTTCCACTAAGGTCAGGGACAAGACAAGGTTGCCCACTCTCAACACTCTTATTCAACATAGTTTTGGAAGTTTTAGCCACAGCACTCAGAGAAGAAAAAGAAATAAAAGGAATCCAAATCGGAAAAGAAGAAATAAAGCTGTCACTGTTTGCAGATGACATGATACTATACATAGAGAATCCTAAGGATGCTACCAGAAAATTACTAGAGCTAATCAATGAAATTGGTAAAGTAGCAGGATACAAAATTAAGGCACAGGAATCTCTTGCATTCCTATACACTAATGATGAAAAATCTGAAAGTGAAATTAAGAAAACACTCCCAATTACCATTGCAACAAAAAGAATAAAATATCTAGGAAAGGGCTTCCCTGGTGGCGCAGTGGTTGAGAGTCCGCCTGCCGATGCAGGGGACATGGGTTCGTGCCCCGGTCTGGAAGGATCCCACATGCCATGGAGCGGATGGGCCCGTGAGCCATGGCTGCTGAGCCTGTGCGTCTGGAGCCTGTGCTCCACTGGGGGAGAGGCCAAAACGGTGAGAGGCCCATGTACCACAAAAAAAAAATATCTAGGAATAAACCTACCTATAGAGACAAAAGACCTTTATGCAGAAAATTATAAGACACTGATGAAAGAAATTAAATAGGATACAAATAGATGGAGAGATATACCATGTTCTTGGATTGGAAAAATCAATATTGTGAAAATGACTCTAGTACCCAAAGCAATCTACAGATTGAAAGCAATCCCTATGAAACTACCCCTGGCATTTTTCACAGAACTAGAACAAAAAATTTCACAATTTGTATGGAAACACAAAAGACCCCAAAGAGCCAAAGAAATCTTGAGAACGAAAAATGGAGCAGGAGGAATCAGGCTCCCTGACTTCAGACTATACTAACAAAGCTACAGTAATCAAGACAGTATGATACTGGCACAAAAACAGAAATATAGATCAATGGAACAGGATAGAAAGCCCAGAGATAAACCGACACACATATGGCCACCTTATCTTTGATAAAGGAGGCAAGAATATACAGTGCAGAAAAGACAGCCTATTCAATAAATGGTGCTGGGAAAACTGGACAGGTACATGTAAAAGCATGAGATTAGAATACTCCCTAACACCATACACAAAAATAAGCTCAAAATGGATTAAAGACCTAAATGTATGCCAGAAACTATCAACCTCTTAGAGGAAAACATAGGTAGAACACTCTATGACATAAATCACAGCAAGATCCTTTTTGACCCACCTCCTAGAGAAATGGAAATAAAAACAAAAAAAAAAACAAATGGGACCTAATGAAACCTAAAAGCTTTTGTATAGCAAAGGAAACCATAAACAAGACCAAAAGACAACCCTCAGAATGGGAGAAAATATTTGCAAATGAAGCAGCTGACAAATGATTAACCTCCAAAATTTACAAGCAGCTCATGCAGCTCAATAACAAAAAAACAAAAAACCCAATCCAAAAATGGGCAAAAGACCTAAATAGACATTTCTCTAAAGAAGATATACAGATTTCCAACAAACACATGAAAGAATGGTCAACATCATTAATCATTAGAGAAATGCATATCAAAACTACAATGAGGTATCATCTCACACCAGTCAGAATGGCCATAATCAAAAAATCTAGAAACAATAAATGCTGGAGAGGGTGTGGAGAAAAGCAAACACTCTTGCATTTCTGCTGGGTATGTAAATTGATATAGCCACTATGGAGTACAGTATGGAGATTCCTTAAAATACTACAAATAGAACTACCATATGACACAGTAATCCCACTACTGGGCATATACCCTGAGAAAACCATAATTCAAAAAGTGTCATGTACCACAATGTTCATTGCAGCTCTATTTACAATAGCCAGGAGTTGGCAGCAACTTAAGTGTCCATCATTGGATGAATGGATAAAGAAGATGTGGCACATATATACAATGGAATATTACTCTGGCATAAAAAGAAACGAAATGAGTTATTTGTAGTGAGGTGGATGGACCTAGAGTCTGTCATACAGAGTGAAGTAAGTCGGAAAGAGAAAGACAAATACTGTATGCTAACACATTTATATAGAATCTAAGAAAAAAATGACATGAAGAACCTAGGGGTAAGACAGGAATAAAGACACACACCTACTAGAGAATGGACTTGAGGATATGGGGAGGGGGAAGGGTGAGCTGTGACAAAGTGAGAGAGTGGCATAGACATATATACACTACCAAACATAAAGTACAGAGCTAGTGGGAAGCAGCAGCATAGCATAGGGAGGTCAGCTAGGTGCTTTGCAACCATCTAGAGGGCTGGGATAGGGAGGGTAGGAGTGAGGGAGACACAATAGGGAAGAGATATGGGAACATATGTATATGTATAACTGATTCACTTTGTCATAAAGCAGAAACTAACACACCATTGTAAAACAATTATACTCCAATAAAGGTGTCAAATAAATAAATAAATAAATAAATAAATAAATAAATAAATATTTCAACAAAAAATAATAAATAAATAAATTAGAAATAAAAGCATTATCTTCAAGGATGTCAAATTACAATTTAAAATTTAATGTATATATCAACTCTTTGTCAGATATATTTTATTATAGACACCATATCATCTTGTAAAATTTTAAATTTATTATATATTCACGATCCCCATCTGCAAAATTGGAATAACATACTTATTGTGCTCTCTATAAATACTGACTCTGAATTAATAAACTATATAAATGTATATCAGTTATGATATTTTATTTAAGAATCCATTGAAAACTTGTCTTTAATGTTTTTACTAAATATTTTTATTGGAGTATAATTGAGTTACAATATTATATTAGTTTTAGGTGTACAAGATAGTGATTTAATATTTTATACATTACAAAATGAAGACGAGGATAAGTCTAGTTACCATCTGTCACTATGCAAGTTTGTTACAATATTGTTGACTATATTCCCATGCTGAACATTACATCTCCATGGCTTATTTATTTTATAACTGGAAACTTGTACCTCTTAATCTCCCTCACCTATTTCACTCATCCCCATACCCACCTCCCCTCTGGCAACCACCAGTTTATTCTCTGTATCTGTGAGTCAGTTTATGTTTTGTTTTGATTTGTTTATTTATTTTATTTGTTTTTAGATTCCACATATAAGTAAAATTATATGACATTTGTTATTCTCTGTCTGACTACTTTTTTCTTGCCCTCTAGGTTCATCATGTTTTTGCAAATAGCAAGGTTTCATTCATTTTTATGAGTGAATAGTATTCCATCTTATATATATGCATCACACTTTTCTTAACCCATTCATGTGTTGATGAACCCTTAGGTTGCTTCCATATCTTGCTATTATAATTAATGCTGCAATGAACATAGGGGTGCATATATCATTTTGAGTTAGTGTTTTTGTTTTATTTGGATAAATACCCAAAAGTGGGATTGCTGAATTGTATGGTAGTTTTATTTTTAATTTCTTGAGGAACCTCCATACTGTTTTCCAGAGTGGCTGGACCAATTTACCCTCACACCCACGGTGCAGTTTCCCTTTTCTCCACATCCTTGCCAACATTTGTTATTTATTGACTTACTGATAATAGGCAATCTGACAGGTGTGAAGTGATATCTCATTATGGTTTTGATTTGCATTTCCCTGATGATGAGTGATATTGAGCATCTTTTCATGTGCCTTTTGGCCATCTGTATGTCTTCTTTGGAAAAATGTTTATTCAGGCCCTCTGCCCATTTTTTAATTTGGGTTGATTTTTTTTGATGTTGGGTTGTATGAGTTCTTTGTATATTTGTGGTTATAACCCCTTATCATATATATTGTTTTCAAATATCTTCTCTTATTCAGTAGGTGGTCTTTTCGTTTTGTTGATAGTTTCTGTCACTGTGCAAAAACTTTTTAGTTTGATGTAGCTTATTTGTTTATTTTGCTTTCTTTACCTTGCCTGAGGAGACATATCAAAAAAAATATCGCTAAGACTGATGTCAAAGAGCATACTGCCTATGATTTCTCTTAACAATTTTATGGTTTCAGGTCTTACATGTAAGTCTTTAATCCATTTTAAGTTTATTTAGTATATGGAGTGAGAAAATTTTCTAGTCTCATTCTTTTACATGTAGCTGTTCATTTTTCCCAGCACCATTTATTGAAGAATCTGTCTATTCCTCATTGTATATTTCTCCCTCCTTTGTCATAGATTATTTGACCATATAAGTTTGGGTTTCTTTCAGGGCATCTATTCCACTGATCAATGTGACTGTTTCTGTGCTAACCCCATACGATTTTGAATACTGTAGTTTTGAGTATGGTTTGAAATCAGGGTGTGTGATACCTCCAGCTTTGTTCTCCTTTCTCAAGGTTCCATTGTCTATATGGAGTCTTGTGTTTCCATACAAATTTTAGAATTATTTGTCCTAGTTGTGTGAAAAAAGTCTTTGGTATTGTCTTAGGGATTGCATTAAATCTATAGATTGTCTTGGGGATTATGGTCATTTTAACAGTATTAATTATTTCAATCAATAGCACAGTATATTCTTCACTTTGTTTGTGTCATCTTCAATTTTTTTCTCAGTGTCTCATAATTTTTCAAGTACAAGTCTTTTATCTTCTTGGTTAAAGTCATTCCTAAGTATTTTATTCTTTTTGATGCAAATGTAAATGACATTGTTCTCTTAATTCCTCTTTCTGATAATTTGTTGTCAGTGTATACAGATTTCTATATATTAATTTGTATCCTGCAACTTTACTGAATTCATGAGTTCTAAAACGTTTTTGGTATCCTTTTTAGGATTTTCTGTATATAGTATGCCATTTTTAAACAGTGACAGTTTAACTTCTTTTCCTATTTAGATTCCTTTTCTTTCTTTTTGTCTCATTGCTGTGGCTAGGACTTCCAATACTATCTTGAATAAAAGTGGTGAGAGTGGGCATCCTTGTCCCTGATCTTAGAGAAAACTATTTCCATTTTTCACCACTGAGTATGAATTCAGCTTGGTTTTGTCATATATTGCCCTTACTATGTTGAGGTATGTTCTCTCTATGTCCACTTTCTGGAAAATTTTTATCATAAATGGATTTTGAGTTTCATCAAAAGATTTTCCTACATCTATTGAGATGATCATATGGTTTTTTGAAAGCATATTTATTTATTTACTTATTTGGTCGTGCTGGGTCTTAGTTGTGGCATGCAGGATCTTCATTGCAGCATGCAGAATCTTTTGTTGAGGATGTGGGATCTTTTTGTTGTGGCATGCAGGCTCTTATTTGCAGCACATGGGATTTAGTTCCCTGACCAGGGATCGAACCCAGGCCCTCTGCATTGGGAGTGCAGAGTGTTAATCACTGGACCACCAAGGAAGTCCTGACCATATGGTTTTTATTCTTCATTTTGTTAATGTGGTGTATCACATTGATTGATTTGTGGATATTGAACCATTCTTGCATTCCTGGTAGAAATCCCACTTAATCATGGTGTTTAATATATTGTGCAACTTGGATGTTGATATTTGTTAAGGATTTTTGCACCTATATTCTTCACTGATATTGGCTTATAATTTTTTTGTGTGTGTGATGTTTTTGTCGGGTTATGGTATCAGGCTGATGTTGGTCTTGTATAATTAATTCAGAAGTATTCCTTCCTCTCCAATATTTTGGACTAGTTTGAGAAAGTTAGGTGTTACCTCTTCTTTAAATGTTTGGTAGACTTCACCTGTAAAGCTTTCTAGTCCTGGACTTCTGCTTATTGGGAGATTTTAAATTACTGGTTCAATTTCATTACTGGTAATTGGTCTATTCATATTTTCTATTTCTTCCGGATTCAGTATTGGGAATATGTATGATTTTTCTAGTTTGTCTGATTGTTGGCATAAAATTGTATTAATCTCTTATGATAATTTGTATGTTTGTGGTGTTGGTTGTAATTTATCAGCTTTCATTTCTGATTTTATTTATTTTGTCCCTCTCTTTTTCTTCTTTGATGAGTCTGACTAAAGGTTTTGAAATTTTAAAAAACTTTTCAGAGAACCAGCTATTACTTTCATTGATCTTTTCTAATTTTTTGGTCTCAATTTCATTTATTTCTTCTGTGAAATTTATGATTTATTTCCTTCTACTAACTTTAGATTTTGCTTGTTGTTTTTCTAGATCCTTTACGTGTAAGGTTAGCTTGTGTTTATTTGAGATGTTTCTTGTTTCCTGAAGTAAGATTGTATTGCTATAAACATCACTTTCATAACTGCTTATGTTACATCAAATAGATTTGGTTTGCAATGTTGCCATTTTAATTTATTTCTAGGTATTTTTTATTTCTTCATTGTCTCATTTGTTGTTAGTAGCATATTGTTTAGCCTCCATGTGTATCCATTTTTTTTTCAGTTTTTCCCTAGTAATTTATTTCTAGTCTCATATTGTTGTATTTGGAAAAGATACTTGAGAAGATTTCAATCTCCTTCAAACTACTGAGGTTTCTGGGGAGGCCTAGCATGTGACCTATAATGAAGAATGTTCCATGAGCAGTTTAAAAGAATGTGTATTCTGCTGCTTTTAGTAAGAAAGTTCTGTGTATGTTTGTTAATACCATCTGATCTAATGTGACATTTAAGGTCAGTGTTACCTTATTTTTTGTCTGAATTATCTGTTCATTGATGATGGAGCGATGTTTATATTGACCTCGACGCAGGCATAACTGGGGAGGGCTGGCCGGTAGGAACAGGCTGCCAAGGTCAGCCAATCCTCAACCGTCAGGGGCTCACATTGCAGAAACTGGACATCGCAGAACCGGCCAGGTCCAAGGAACAGGTGTGGGCTCCTGAGAGTCAGGATAGATAAGGGGCTGCAGCTCTGGCTTGTTTTCTAAACATTTTATCTGGCTCATGAGTGGGAGACAACTTCAAGAAGACACTCTCCTAATGAGAGCAATCCAGGAGTCAGGGAGAGGAGGGGTGATGGAGGAGACAGAGGCTTGGTGCCTTGGCAGCAGTGGAAGTCTCTGGAAGACCAGGCAGAGGGAGGCTGCACAGAGTGATGCCCAGGGTCACAGACCTTTGGGAGCTGCTGTTTGTTAGATCAAGTCATGCTCTGAGGTGCTCTGTGTCAGCTCTGAGTGACAGGCGATCTGGGGTGCTCTGCAATGAGGGCTATGTGCACGGTTCCTGTGTGCCCAGCCCTGCCGTGGTATCTTCTCAGGGGAGCTCGGTATCCTGGGAGAGGCCTGAACATGAGAGCCCCATGGGCTGCTGGGTAGTTGCACAGGTGAGCTCCATAAACTGGGAGTGCCGAGCCCCGAGGGCTGCTGGGGACCTGCCCAGGTGAGCTCAATATCTTGGGAGGGGCCTGACCATGAGAGCCCCATGGGATGTGGGGAAGGAGGCTGCCTGCCCAGGTGAGCTTCATATCCTGGGATTGCCCAGACCACGAGAGCCCCGTGGGCTGCTGGGGACCTGGTAAAGGATGTCAGGACACTCAGTGAAGCCACCGAGGATATACATCCAGTAGTTCCTAATTCCTACACCCTGCTGGTCATTCTACCATCCACCAGGACATGGTATTCTGTATTAGACTTCAACGATGCCTTCTTCTGTATTCCATTGGCCCCAGAAAGGCTCTGCTGCCCTAGTAACCAGATTTAGGAATGGAGAAAGGCAGCCGCCTTGTGGCCATTTCCCACAACAGCAGATTTAAACCCAGTCCTAATGAGCACTAAATATTCACACTCATTCAAGGCCTGTAAATGACACCTGCCCTCAAAAAACAATCCTGGGGTCGAAAATTGACCAAAAAATTCAAAAGAGGGCAACCGTCCAAGAAGACAATTTCAAGAGATTAATTGTACTCTCCAGTTTTCTTCTGTTTTTCGGTACCAGAAATTTAAAAAGTCATGGAGAAATGCTGAACATTAGCAATAATTAAAGATATGCAAATCCAAATTACAAAAACCTATAAGCTCACACCAGTCACAATGGTCATCAGCAAAAATTCTGCAAACAATAAATGCTGAAGGAGTTTTGGAGGAATGCCTACACTTGGTTCAACGTGGGACATGGTAAGAGCCAGTAATGAAAACAAAAATGGGGTGTCTTGTAAAGGAAAACACTGAGGTACCATTCAATCAAATATACCCACTGCTGGGCCTATCACCTTAGGGGATGTGAATCAAAAAGACACAGGCTGGGCTTCACTGGTGGCGCAGTCATTGAGAGTCCGGCTGCCAATGCAGGGGACACGGGTTCATGCCCCGTTTCAGGAAGATCCAAAATGCCGCGGAGCGGCTGGTCCCGTGTGCTATGGCTGCTGGGCCTGCGCGTCCAGAGCCTGTGCTCTGCAATGGGAGGTTCCACGGCAGTGAGAGGCCCACATACCGCAAAAAAAAAAAAAGACACAGGCTGGAAATCCTGTACTCCAGCAATATTTACCATAGCCAACACTTGGAAGCTACAAAAATGTCCATCAACAGAAGAGTGGACAAAGAAGAACTGGTACATGTACAGACAGAATATTAGCCAGGGAAAAAAAGGACACAATGCCATCTGCTGCACCGTAGGTGAGTCTAGAGGTAATCACGTGACTTGTAGTAAGTCAGAAAGAGAAACACACAGATCTATTGATATCACTTATAGGTGTTACCGAAAAATTGATACCAGTGAAGATATTTCCACGGAGAAGGGCAATCACAGATTCATTAAACAAACTTATGGATCACCAATGGAAAAGTGTGAGGATTGGATACATTAGGATATTGGGCTTAACAGACATATACAAACACAGGTGAAATATATAATCACCAAACACCCACGGAATACCAAGAGAAGACTACTCAACATTCTGTCATAACGTACATGGGGAAAGGATCCCAGGAAGAACAGACATATGTATATGTGTAAAAGAACCACATCTTGCACACCTACAACAAGCCAAACATTGTAATCAAACTTGCTGTGATAAAAAATAAAAATTAAATTAAAAAAACGAACAAGAAGTAGTGAGACAAACTTAAGGGGCTTTTTCCTGGCACATTCCATTCTAAATTACAACCTAGAACACGACTTCCATTGAGGCTCTGTTGCCCTAGTAACCAGGTTTGGTAAAGCAGAACTGCTGCCACCTTGTGGCCGTTTCACACAACAGCAGCTTTCATCCCAGCGCTAATGGTCAGTTGATATTCAAAATCATTGCAGGCCTGTAAATGACACCTGCCCTGAAAACAAATCCTGGGGTCGTATATCGACCAAAAATTCAACAGACCTCCATATTTCAAAACGACAGTTTCAAGAGGCATATTTTACACACATTTGTGTTCTACTTCTTTTTCTTTCTTTCTTTATTTTGTTAAAAAACGGGAATGGAAAAAGGCAACCCTCAGAATGGGAGGAAATATTTGCAAACGAATCAATGGACAAACGTTTAATCTCCAGTATATATAAACAGCTCATGCAGCTTAATAGTAAAGAAAACAACAAACCAATATAAAAATGGGTAGAAGATCTAAATAGATATTTCTTCAAAGAAAACACAGACATGGCCAAGATGCACATGAAAAGCTGCTCAACATCACTAATTATTAAAGTAATGCAAATCAAAACTACAATGAGTTATCACCTCACACCTGTTCGAATGGGCATCATCAGAAATTCTACAAACAACAAATGCTGGGGAGGGTGTGGACAAAAGGAACCCTCTTCCACTATTGGTGGGAATGTAAATTGATACAGTCACTATGGAGAGCAGTATGGAGGTTCCTTAACAAAGTAAACATAGAATTACCATATGATCCAGCAATCCCACTTCTGGGCATATACCCAGAGAAAACCATAAATCAAAAAGACACATTCACCACAATGTTCATTGCAGCACTATTCACAATAGCCAGGTAATGGAAGCAACCTAAATGCCCACAGATAGTCGAATGGATAAACATGCGGTATATATATAAAATGGAATATTACTCAGCCATACAAAGGAATGAAACTGGGTCATTTGTAGAGACATCGATGGATCTAGAGACTGTCATACAGAGTGAAGTCAGTCAGAAAGAGATAAACAACTATTGTATATTAATGCATATATGTGGAACCTAGAAACATGGTACACATGAACCAGTTTGCAGGGCAGAAATAGAGACACAGAGGCAGAGAACAAACATATGGACACCAAGGGGGGGAAGCCATGTGGTGGTGGTGGTGGGATGAGTTGGGAGATTGGGATTGACCTGTATACATGTATATGTATAAAATAGATAACTAATAATAACCTGCTGTATAAATAAATAAATAAAATAAAATTTCGAAATTTTTAAAAATAAATAAATTTTAAAAATAAAACAGAAAATGTTCTTCCCTTCACACAGATGTATTTATATGAATGAATTATTTCCATGCTTATATCTATAAATACATAAAAGAGGAATCAAATCTACCTTGATCCAAAAAAAAAAAAAAAAACAGAACCCACCAGTTATAGAGAGGAAAACCCTATCAGGGCACTTGCTCCAGTGGTAAACAATTCTGAAGTTGGTCACAGGTGGGGAATCATCTCCCATGCAGCCAGCAGCCCCCACGCAAGGAGCGTCCTCATTGCAAAGCTGGGGGAGCGTGCCGAGGCGTCTGTGAGTAAACGTGAGCTGAGCCCCAGGCCAGCTGCTGCTGAACTGTTCCCACCCTTCCCAGGTAAAACACCTGAATATGTACAAGGACTTGAAAGCCTAGAGGAAGGGCCGTGGAGCCACACCAGTGACAGCACGCAGGCTGACTTGGTGCCTGGAGGCCAGCCAGGATGGTCCCAGCCAGGGCGCTCTTCTGGAAGCTTTCCATTTCCCTGCCTGAGATACACCTCCTGTCCCGGCCCCCACTGCTTTTTCCCTTCCTCACCTCTGCCCGGGGAGAAATTCCAGTGTAAGGTATGGGTGACACATCCTCTTCTTTAGCAGTTGGCAGCCTGGCAATTCCTGCAGAAAGTCCAGCAGAGCCCCACTCACACCGGGCCACCCACAAAGCCGTGGCCCCTCACTCCCTCCCACCAGCACAGCCCCGAGACTGCTGACGGGGCAGAGAATATGGCATCAGGCACAGCTGCAGGGGCTCTTGCTGCCTGGAGTGGTGTTCATATTGACCTCAACACAGGAACACCTGGGGAGGGCTGGCCGGCATGGTCAGGCTGCCCAGGTCAGCCAATCCTCACCCCTCAGAGGCTCACATTGCAGAAAATGGATCTCGCTGAACCGGCCAGGTCCAAGGAACAGGTGTGGGCTCCTGAGAGTCAGGATAGATAAGGGGCTGCAGCTCCGGCTTGTTTTCTAATCATTTTATCTGGCCCATGAGTGGGAGACAACTTCAAGAAGACCCTCTCCTAATGAGAGCAACCTAGGAGTCAGGGAGAGGAGGGGTGATGGTTGGAGACAGAGGCCTGGTGTCCCGGCTGCAGTGGAAGTCTCTGGAAGACCAGGCAGAGGGAGGCCGCACAGAGTGATGCCCTGAGTGATGTCACAGACCTTTCGGAGCTGCTGTTTGTTAGATCAAGTCCTGCTCTGAGGTGCTCTGTGTCAGCTCTGAGTGACAGGCGATCTGCGGTGCTCTGCAATGAGGGCTATGTGCACGGTTCCTGTGTGCCCAGCCCTGCCGTGGCATCTTCTCAGGGGAGCTCCATATCCTGGGAGGGGCCTGATCACGAGACCCCATGGGCTGCTGGGTAGATGCACAGGTGAGCTCCATAACCTGGGAGTGGCGTGACCATGAGAGCCCCGTGGGCTGATGGGAAGTTGCACAGGGGAGCTCCATAACCTGGCATTGCCCTGATCACGAGAGCCCCGTGGGCTGCTGGGGACCTGGTAAAGGATGTCAGGACACTCAGTGAAGCCACCGAGGATATACATCCAGTAGTTCCTAATTCCTACACCCTGCTGGTCATTCTACCATCCACCAGGACATGGTATTCTGTATTAGACTTCAACGATGCCTTCTTCTGTATTCCATTGGCCCCAGAAAGGCTCTGCTGCCCCAGTAACCAGGTTTGGGAATGGAGAAATGCTGCCGCCTTGTGGCCATTTCCCACAACAGCAGCTTTAAACCCAGTGCTAATGGTCACTAAGTATTCACACTCATTGCAGGCCTGTGAATGACACCTGCCCTCAAAAACAATCCTGGGGTCGAAAATTGACCAAAAAATTCAAAAGAGGGCAACCATCCAAGAAGACGATTTCAGGAGGTTAATTGTACTCTCCGTTTTTTTGTTTTTCTGTACCAGAAATTTTAAAAGGCATGAAAAGTGCTGAACATTAGGAATAATTAAAGATATGCAAATCCAAATTACAAAAACCTATCAGCTCACACCAGTCAGAATGGTCATCAACAAAAATTCTGCAAACAATAAATGCTGAAGGGGTTTTGGAGAAATGCCTACCCTTGGTTCAACGTGGGACATGGTAAGAGCCAGTAATGAAAACAAAAAAATCAGGTGCCTTGTAAAGGTAAATACTGAGCTACCATTCAATCAAACATACCCACTGCTGGGCCTATCACCTGAGGGCATGAGAATCAGAAAGACACAGGCTGGGCTTCACTGGTGGCGCAGTGTTTGAGAGTCCACCTGCCAATGCAGGGGACACGGGTTCATGCCCCGGTTCAGGAAGATCCCACATGCCGCGGAGCGGCTGGTCCCGTGAGCTATGGCTGCTGGGCCTGCGAGTCCGGAGCATGTGCTCTGCAATGGGAGTTTCCACGGCAGTGAGAGGCCCACATACCCAAAAAAGAAAAAAAAAAAGACACAGGCTGGCAATCCTGCACTCCAGCAATATTTACCATAGCCAACACTTGGAAGCTACGAAAATGTCCATCAACAGAGGAATGCACAAAGAAGAAGTGGTCCATGTACACAATGGAATATGACTCCAATTAAAAAATATATAGATTCAATTTATAAAACAAACATAAGTAAGGAGACGTCAGCTTTTGGGGGCACATTCCACTCTAATATATCACCGAGGAACACCACTGCCAGGATGGCCTGTTTCCCTAGTTACCAGATTGGGAAAAGGAGACATGCTGCCGCCCTCTGGCCGTTACTTGCAACAGCAGCTTTAAAACCTGTGCTAAGGGTCACTTCATATGCACCAGTACTGGAGGGCTGTGAATGAAACCTGCCCTCAGAATGTCTTGAGGGGGATAATGGCCAAAATATTTCTAAATGTCAAACATACTTCACGAAAACAATTTGAAGAGGTAAGCTGTACTCACAGTTTGAAGAAAAAAAGGACATGCCAGAAAGTTCAATTTCAAGGAATTATGAGACGCATGCAAATCCAACCACAAAGTGGTATCAGCTCACACTAGTCAGAATAAACATCAGCAAAAATACTACAAACAATAAACGCTGAAGTTGTTGGGGAGAAGAGCATAACCTCAACTTTAAGTGGGACGTAACCTGGTAAGAGCCACTACTGAGAACAGAATGGAGGTGCCTCTACAAGGTAAACATTTTGCTACCATATGATCCAGCAGGCCCACTCCTGGGCCTATAACCTAAGAAGACAGAATTGGAAAGACACAGGCAGGCAAATGTGCATTGCCGCAGCATTACAATAGCCATGACATGGAAGCAGCCAAAAAGTCCATCAACAGATGAGTGGACAAAGAAGAACTGGTACATGTACAGACAGAATATTAGCCAAGGAAAAAAAGGACACAATGCCATCTGCTGCACCGTAGGTGAGTCTAGAGGTAATCACGTGACTTGTAGTAAGTCAGAAAGAGAAACACACAGATCTATTGATATCACTTATAGGTGTTACCGAAAAATTGATACCAGTGAAGATATTTCCACGGAGAAGGGCAATCACAGATTCATTAAACAAACTTATGGATCACCAATGGAAAAGTGTGAGGATTGGATACATTAGGATATTGGGCTTAACAGACATATACAAACACAGGTGAAATATATAATCACCAAACACCCACGGAATACCAAGAGAAGACTACTCAACATTCTGTCATAACGTACATGGGGAAAGGATCCCAGGAAGAACAGACATATGTATATGTGTAAAAGAACCACATCTTGCACACCTACAACAAGCCAAACATTGTAATCAAACTTGCTGTGATAAAAAATAAAAATTAAATTAAAAAAACGAACAAGAAGTAGTGAGACAAACTTAAGGGGCTTTTTCCTGGCACATTCCATTCTAAATTACAACCTAGAACACGACTTCCATTGAGGCTCTGTTGCCCTAGTAACCAGGTTTGGTAAAGCAGAACTGCTGCCACCTTGTGGCCGTTTCACACAACAGCAGCTTTCATCCCAGCGCTAATGGTCAGTTGATATTCAAAATCATTGCAGGCCTGTAAATGACACCTGCCCTGAAAACAAATCCTGGGGTCGTATAACGACCAAAAATTCAACAGACTTCCATATTTCAAAACGACAGTTTCAAGAGGCATATTTTACACACATTTGTGTTCTGCTTCTTTTTCTTTCTTTCTTTATTTTGTTAAAAAACGGGAATGGAAAAAGGCAACCCTCAGAATGGGAGGAAATATTTGCAAACGAATCAATGGACAAACGTTTAATCTCCAGTATATATAAACAGCTCATGCAGCTTAATAGTAAAGAAAACAACAAACCAATATAAAAATGGGTAGAAGATCTAAATAGATATTTCTTCAAAGAACACACAGACATGGCCAAGATGCACATGAAAAGCTGCTCAACATCACTAATTATTAAAGTAATGCAAATCAAAACTACAATGAGGTATCACCTCACACCTGTTCGAATGGGCATCATCAGAAATTCTACAAACAACAAATGCAGGGGAGGGTGTGGACAAAAGGAACCCTCTTCCACTACTGCTGGGAATGTAAATTGATACAGTCACTATGGAGAGCAGTATGGAGGTTCCTTAAAAAAGTAAACATAGAATTACCATATGATCCAGCAATCCCACTTCTGGGCATATACCCAGAGAAAACCATAAATCAAAAAGACACATTCACCACAATGTTCATTGCAGCACTATTCACAATAGCCAGGTAATGGAAGCAACCTAAATGCCCACAGACAGTCGAATGGATAAACATGTGGTACGTATATAAAATGGAATATTACCCAGCCATACAAACGAATGAAACTGGGTCATTTGTAGAGACGTCGATGGATCTAGAGACTGTCATACAGAGTGAAGTC
Source organism: Hyperoodon ampullatus (assembly GCF_949752795.1). Taxonomy (NCBI): domain Eukaryota; kingdom Metazoa; phylum Chordata; class Mammalia; order Artiodactyla; family Ziphiidae; genus Hyperoodon; species Hyperoodon ampullatus. The sequence goes on from NW_027640429.1 coordinate 70,837, forward strand.
AGTCAGAAAGAGAAAAACAACTATTGTATATTAATGCATATATGTGGAACCTAGAAAAATGGTACAGATGAACCGGTTTGCAGGGCAGAAATAGAGACACAGAGGCAGAGAACAAACGTATGGACACCAAGGGGGGGAAGCCATGTGGTGGTGGTGGTGGGATGAGTTGGGAGATTGGGATTGACCTGTATACATGTATATGTATAAAATAGATAACTAATAATAACCTGCTGTATAAATAAATAAATAAAATAAAATTTCAAATGTTTTAAAAATAAATAAATTTTAAAAATAAAACAGAAAAAGTTCTTCCCTTCACACAGATGTATTTATATGAATGAATTATTTCCATGCTTATATCTATAAATACATAAAAGAGGAATCAAATCTACCTTGATCCAAAAAAAAAAAAAAAAAACAGAACCCACCAGTTATAGAGAGGAAAACCCTATCAGGGCACTTGCTCCAGTGGTAAACAATTCTGAAGTTGGTCACAGGTGGGGAATCATCTCCCATGCAGCCAGCAGCCCCCACGCAAGGAGCGTCCTCATTGCAAAGCTGGGGGACCGTGCCGAGGCGTCTGTGAGTAAACGTGAGCTGAGCCCCAGGCCAGCTGCTGCTGAACTGCTCCCACCCTTCCCAGGTAAAACACCTGAATATGTACAAGGACTTGAAAGCCTAGAGGAAGGGCCGTGGAGCCACACCAGCGACAGCACGCAGGCTGACTTGGTGCCTGGAGGCCAGCCAGGATGGTCCCAGCCAGGGCGCTCTTCTGGAAGCTTTCCATTTCCCTGCCTGAGATACACCTCCTGTCCCGGCCCCCACTGCTTTTTCCCTTCCTCACCTCTGCCCGGGGAGAAATTCCAGTGTAAGGTATGGGTGACACATCCTCTTCTTTAGTAGTTGGCAGCCTGGCAATTCCTGCAGAAAGTCCAGCAGAGCCCCACTCACACCGGGCCACCCACAAAGCCGTGGCCCCTCACTCCCTCCCACCAGCACAGCCCCGAGACTGCTGACGGGGCAGAGAATATGGCATCAGGCACAGCTGCAGGGGCTCTTGCTGCCTGGAGTGGTGTTCATATTGACCTCAACACAGGAACACCTGGGGAGGGCTGGCCGGCATGGTCAGGCTGCCCAGGTCAGCCAATCCTCACCCCTCAGAGGCTCACATTGCAGAAAATGGATCTCGCTGAACCGGCCAGGTCCAAGGAACAGGTGTGGGCTCCTGAGAGTCAGGATAGATAAGGGGCTGCAGCTCCGGCTTGTTTTCTAATCATTTTATCTGGCCCATGAGTGGGAGACAACTTCAAGAAGACCCTCTCCTAATGAGAGCAACCTAGGAGTCAGGGAGAGGAGGGGTGATGGTTGGAGACAGAGGCCTGGTGTCCCGGCTGCAGTGGAAGTCTCTGGAAGACCAGGCAGAGGGAGGCCGCACAGAGTGATGCCCTGAGTGATGTCACAGACCTTTCGGAGCTGCTGTTTGTTAGATCAAGTCCTGCTCTGAGGTGCTCTGTGTCAGCTCTGAGTGACAGGCGATCTGCGGTGCTCTGCAATGAGGGCTATGTGCACGGTTCCTGTGTGCCCAGCCCTGCCGTGGCATCTTCTCAGGGGAGCTCCATATCCTGGGAGGGGCCTGATCACGAGACCCCATGGGCTGCTGGGTAGTTGCACAGGTGAGCTCCATAAACTGGGAGTGGCGTGACCATGAGAGCCCCGTGGGCTGATGGGAAGTTGCACAGGGAAGCTCCATAACCTGGCATTGCCCTGACCACGAGAGTCCCGTGGGCTGCTGGGGACCTGGTAAAGGATGTCAGGACACTCAGTGAAGCCACCGAGGATATACATCCAGTAGTTCCTAATTCCTACACCCTGCTGGTCATTCTACCATCCACCAGGACATGGTATTCTGTATTAGACTTCAACGATGCCTTCTTCTGTATTCCATTGGCCCCAGAAAGGCTCTGCTGCCCCAGTAACCAGGTTTGGGAATGGAGAAATGCTGCCGCCTTGTGGCCATTTCCCACAACAGCAGCTTTAAACCCAGTGCTAATGGTCACTAAGTATTCACACTCATTGCAGGCCTGTGAATGACACCTGCCCTCAAAAACAATCCTGGGGTCGAAAATTGACCAAAAAATTCAAAAGAGGGCAACCATCCAAGAAGACGATTTCAGGAGGTTAATTGTACTCTCCGTTTTTTTCTGTTTTTCTGTACCAGAAATTTAAAAAGCCATGGAAAAGTGCTGAACATTAGGAATAATTAAAGATATGCAAATCCAAATTACAAAAACCTATCAGCTCACACCAGTCAGAATGGTCATCAACAAAAATTCTGCAAACAATAAATGCTGAAGGGGTTTTGGAGAAACGCCTACCCTTGGTTCAACGTGGGACATGGTAAGAGCCAGTAATGAAAACAAAAAAAATCAGGTGCCTTGTAAAGGTAAATACTGAGCTACCATTCAATCAAACATACCCACTGCTGGGCCTATCACCTGAGGGCATGAGAATCAGAAAGACACAGGCTGGGCTTCACTGGTGGCACAGTGTTTGAGAGCCCACCTGCCAATGCAGGGGACACGGGTTCATGCCCCGGTTCAGGAAGATCCCACATGCCGCGGAGCGGCTGGTCCCGTGAGCTATGGCTGCTGGGCCTGCGCGTCCGGAGCATGTGCTCTGCAGTGGGAGTTTCCACGGCAGTGAGAGGCCCACATACCCAAAAAAGAAAAAAAAAAGACACAGGCTGGCAATCCTGCACTCCAGCAATATTTACCATAGCCAACACTTGGAAGCTACGAAAATGTCCATCAACAGAGGAATGCACAAAGAAGAAGTGGTCCATGTACACAATGGAATATGACTCCAATTAAAAAATATATAGATTCAATTTATAAAACAAACATAAGTAAGGAGACGTCAGCTTTTGGGGGCACATTCCACTCTAATATATCACCGAGGAACACCACTGCCAGGATGGCCTGTTTCCCTAGTTACCAGATTGGGAAAAGGAGACATGCTGCCGCCCTCTGGCCGTTACTTGCAACAGCAGCTTTAAAACCTGTGCTAAGGGTCACTTCATATGCACCAGTACTGGAGGGCTGTGAATGAAACCTGCCCTCAGAATGTCTTGAGGGGGATAATGGCCAAAATATTTCTAAATGTCAAACATACTTCACGAAAACAATTTGAAGAGGTAAGCTGTACTCACAGTTTGAAGAAAAAAAGGACATGCCAGAAAGTTCAATTTCAAGGAATTATGAGACGCATGCAAATCCAACCACAAAGTGGTATCAGCTCACACTAGTCAGAATAAACATCAGCAAAAATACTACAAACAATAAACGCTGAAGTTGTTGGGGAGAAGAGCATAACCTCAACTTTAAGTGGGACGTAACCTGGTAAGAGCCACTACTGAGAACAGAATGGAGGTGCCTCTACAAGGTAAACATTTTGCTACCATATGATCCAGCAGGCCCACTCCTGGGCCTATAACCTAAGAAGACAGAATTGGAAAGACACAGGCAGGCAAATGTGCATTGCCGCAGCATTACAATAGCCATGACATGGAAGCAGCCAAAAAGTCCATCAACAGATGAGTGGACAAAGAAGAACTGGTACATGTACAGACAGAATATTAGCCAAGGAAAAAAAGGACACAATGCCATCTGCTGCACCGTAGGTGAGTCTAGAGGTAATCACGTGACTTGTAGTAAGTCAGAAAGAGAAACACACAGATCTATTGATATCACTTATAGGTGTTACCGAAAAATTGATACCAGTGAAGATATTTCCACGGAGAAGGGCAATCACAGATTCATTAAACAAACTTATGGATCACCAATGGAAAAGTGTGAGGATTGGATACATTAGGATATTGGGCTTAACAGACATATACAAACACAGGTGAAATATATAATCACCAAACACCCACGGAATACCAAGAGAAGACTACTCAACATTCTGTCATAACGTACATGGGGAAAGGATCCCAGGAAGAACAGACATATGTATATGTGTAAAAGAACCACATGTTGCACACCTACAACAAGCCAAACATTGTAATCAAACTTGCTGTGATAAAAAATAAAAATTAAATTAAAAAAACGAACAAGAAGTAGTGAGACAAACTTAAGGGGCTTTTTCCTGGCACATTCCATTCTAAATTACAACCTAGAACACGACTTCCATTGAGGCTCTGTTGCCCTAGTAACCAGGTTTGGTAAAGCAGAACTGCTGCCACCTTGTGGCCGTTTCACACAACAGCAGCTTTCATCCCAGCGCTAATGGTCAGTTGATATTCAAAATCATTGCAGGCCTGTAAATGACACCTGCCCTGAAAACAAATCCTGGGGTCGTATATCGACCAAAAATTCAACAGACTTCCATGTTTCAAAACGACAGTTTCAAGAGGCATATTTTACACACATTTGTGTCCTGCTTCTTTTTCTTTCTTTCTTTATTTTGTTTAAAAACGGGAATGGAAAAAGGCAACCCTCAGAATGGGAGGAAATATTTGCAAACGAATCAATGGACAAACGTTTAATCTCCAGTATATATAAACAGCTCATGCAGCTTAATAGTTAAAAAAAACAACAAACCAATATAAAAATGGGTAGAAGATCTAAATAGATATTTCTTCAAAGAACACACAGACATGGCCAAGATGCACATGAAAAGCTGCTCAACATCACTAATTATTAAAGTAATGCAAATCAAAACTACAATGAGGTATCACCTCACACCTGTTCGAATGGGCATCATCAGAAATTCTACAAACAACAAATGCTGGGGAGGGTGTGGACAAAAGGAACCCTCTTCCACTACTGCTGGGAATGCAAATTGATACAGTCACTATGGAGAGCAGTATGGAGGTTCCTTAAAAAAGTAAATATAGAATTACCATATGATCCAGCAATCCCACTTCTGGGCATATACCCAGAGAAAACCATAAATCAAAAAGACACATTCACCACAATGTTCATTGCAGCACTATTCACAATAGCCAGGTAATGGAAGCAACCTAAATGCCCACAGACAGTCGAATGGATAAACATGTGGTACGTATATAAAATGGAATATTACTCAGCCATACAAACGAATGAAACTGGGTCATTTGTAGAGACGTCGATGGATCTAGAGACTGTCATACAGAGTGAAGTCAGTCAGAAAGAGAAAAACAACTATTGTATATTAATGCATATATGTGGAACCTAGAAAAATGGTACAGATGAACCGGTTTGCAGGGCAGGAATAGAGACACAGAGGCAGAGAACAAACGTATGGACACCAAGGGGGGGAAGCCATGTGGTGGTGGTGGTGGGATGAGTTGGGAGATTGGGATTGACCTGTATACATGTATATGTATAAAATAGATAACTAATAATAACCTGCTGTATAAATAAATAAATAAAATAAAATTTTGAAACTTTTAAAAATAAATAAATTTTAAAAATAAAACAGAAAACGTTCTTCCCTTCACACAGATGTATTTATATGAATGAATTATTTCCATGCTTATATCTATAAATACATAAAAGAGGAATCAAATCTACCTTGATCCAAAAAAAAAAAAAAAAAAAAACAGAACCCACCAGTTATAGAGAGGAAAACCCTATCAGGGCACTTGCTCCAGTGGTAAACAATTCTGAAGTTGGTCACAGGTGGGGAATCATCTCCCATGCAGCCAGCAGCCCCCACGCAAGGAGCGTCCTCATTGCAAAGCTGGGGGAGCGTGCCGAGGCGTCTGTGAGTAAACGTGAGCTGAGCCCCAGGCCAGCTGCTGCTGAACTGTTCCCACCCTTCCCAGGTAAAACACCTGAATATGTACAAGGACTTGAAAGCCTAGAGGAAGGGCCGTGGAGCCACACCAGCGACAGCACGCAGGCTGACTTGGTGCCTGGAGGCCAGCCAGGATGGTCCCAGCCAGGGCGCTCTTCTGGAAGCTTTCCATTTCCCTGCCTGAGATACACCTCCTGTCCCGGCCCCCACTGCTTTTTCCCTTCCTCACCTCTGCCCGGGGAGAAATTCCAGTGTAAGGTATGGGTGACACATCCTCTTCTTTAGCAGTTGGCAGCCTGGCAATTCCTGCAGAAAGTCCAGCAGAGCCCCACTCACACCGGGCCACCCACAAAGCCGTGGCCCCTCACTCCCTCCCACCAGCACAGCCCCGAGACTGCTGACGGGGCAGAGAATATGGCATCAGGCACAGCTGCAGGGGCTCTTGCTGCCTGGAGTGGTGTTCATATTGACCTCAACACAGGAACACCTGGGGAGGGCTGGCCGGCATGGTCAGGCTGCCCAGGTCAGCCAATCCTCACCCCTCAGAGGCTCACATTGCAGAAAATGGATCTCGCTGAACCGGCCAGGTCCAAGGAACAGGTGTGGGCTCCTGAGAGTCAGGATAGATAAGGGGCTGCAGCTCCGGCTTGTTTTCTAATCATTTTATCTGGCCCATGAGTGGGAGACAACTTCAAGAAGACCCTCTCCTAATGAGAGCAACCTAGGAGTCAGGGAGAGGAGGGGTGATGGTTGGAGACAGAGGCCTGGTGTCCCGGCTGCAGTGGAAGTCTCTGGAAGACCAGGCAGAGGGAGGCCGCACAGAGTGATGCCCTGAGTGATGTCACAGACCTTTCGGAGCTGCTGTTTGTTAGATCAAGTCCTGCTCTGAGGCGCTCTGTGTCAGCTCTGAGTGACAGGCGATCTGCGGTGCTCTGCAATGAGGGCTATGTGCACGGTTCCTGTGTGCCCAGCCCTGCCGTGGCATCTTCTCAGGGGAGCTCCATATCCTGGGAGGGGCCTGATCACGAGACCCCATGGGCTGCTGGGTAGATGCACAGGTGAGCTCCATAACCTGGGAGTGGCGTGACCATGAGAGCCCCGTGGGCTGATGGGAAGTTGCACAGGGGAGCTCCATAACCTGGCATTGCCCTGATCACGAGAGCCCCGTGGGCTGCTGGGGACCTGGTAAAGGATGTCAGGACACTCAGTGAAGCCACCGAGGATATACATCCAGTAGTTCCTAATTCCTACACCCTGCTGGTCATTCTACCATCCACCAGGACATGGTATTCTGTATTAGACTTCAACGATGCCTTCTTCTGTATTCCATTGGCCCCAGAAAGGCTCTGCTGCCCCAGTAACCAGGTTTGGGAATGGAGAAATGCTGCCGCCTTGTGGCCATTTCCCACAACAGCAGCTTTAAACCCAGTGCTAATGGTCACTAAGTATTCACACTCATTGCAGGCCTGTGAATGACACCTGCCCTCAAAAACAATCCTGGGGTCGAAAATTGACCAAAAAATTCAAAAGAGGGCAACCATCCAAGAAGACGATTTCAGGAGGTTAATTGTACTCTCCGTTTTTTTGTTTTTCTGTACCAGAAATTTTAAAAGGCATGAAAAGTGCTGAACATTAGGAATAATTAAAGATATGCAAATCCAAATTACAAAAACCTATCAGCTCACACCAGTCAGAATGGTCATCAACAAAAATTCTGCAAACAATAAATGCTGAAGGGGTTTTGGAGAAACGCCTACCCTTGGTTCAACGTGGGACATGGTAAGAGCCAGTAATGAAAACAAAAAAAATCAGGTGCCTTGTAAAGGTAAATACTGAGCTACCATTCAATCAAACATACCCACTGCTGGGCCTATCACCTGAGGGCATGAGAATCAGAAAGACACAGGCTGGGCTTCACTGGTGGCGCAGTGTTTGAGAGTCCACCTGCCAATGCAGGGGACACGGGTTCATGCCCCGGTTCAGGAAGATCCCACATGCCGCGGAGCGGCTGGTCCCGTGAGCTATGGCTGCTGGGCCTGCGCGTCCGGAGCATGTGCTCTGCAATGGGAGTTTCCACGGCAGTGAGAGGCCCACATACCCAAAAAAGAAAAAAAAAAAGACACAGGCTGGCAATCCTGCACTCCAGCAATATTTACCATAGCCAACACTTGGAAGCTACGAAAATGTCCATCAACAGAGGAATGCACAAAGAAGAAGTGGTCCATGTACACAATGGAATATGACTCCAATTAAAAAATATATAAATTCAATTTATAAAACAAACATAAGTAAGGAGACGTCAGCTTTTGGGGGCACATTCCACTCTAATATATCACCGAGGAACACCACTGCCAGGATGGCCTGTTTCCCTAGTTACCAGATTGGGAAAAGGAGACATGCTGCCGCCCTCTGGCCGTTACTTGCAACAGCAGCTTTAAAACCTGTGCTAAGGGTCACTTCATATGCACCAGTACTGGAGGGCTGTGAATGAAACCTGCCCTCAGAATGTCTTGAGGGGGATAATGGCCAAAATATTTCTAAATGTCAAACATACTTCACGAAAACAATTTGAAGAGGTAAGCTGTACTCACAGTTTGAAGAAAAAAAGGACATGCCAGAAAGTTCAATTTCAAGGAATTATGAGACGCATGCAAATCCAACCACAAAGTGGTATCAGCTCACACTAGTCAGAATAAACATCAGCAAAAATACTACAAACAATAAACGCTGAAGTTGTTGGGGAGAAGAGCATAACCTCAACTTTAAGTGGGACGTAACCTGGTAAGAGCCACTACTGAGAACAGAATGGAGGTGCCTCTACAAGGTAAACATTTTGCTACCATATGATCCAGCAGGCCCACTCCTGGGCCTATAACCTAAGAAGACAGAATTGGAAAGACACAGGCAGGCAAATGTGCATTGCCGCAGCATTACAATAGCCATGACATGGAAGCAGCCAAAAAGTCCATCAACAGATGAGTGGACAAAGAAGAACTGGTACATGTACAGACAGAATATTAGCCAAGGAAAAAAAGGACACAATGCCATCTGCTGCACCGTAGGTGAGTCTAGAGGTAATCACGTGACTTGTAGTAAGTCAGAAAGAGAAACACACAGATCTATTGATATCACTTATAGGTGTTACCGAAAAATTGATACCAGTGAAGATATTTCCACGGAGAAGGGCAATCACAGATTCATTAAACAAACTTATGGATCACCAATGGAAAAGTGTGAGGATTGGATACATTAGGATATTGGGCTTAACAGACATATACAAACACAGGTGAAATATATAATCACCAAACACCCACGGAATACCAAGAGAAGACTACTCAACATTCTGTCATAACGTACATGGGGAAAGGATCCCAGGAAGAACAGACATATGTATATGTGTAAAAGAACCACATCTTGCACACCTACAACAAGCCAAACATTGTAATCAAACTTGCTGTGATAAAAAATAAAAATTAAATTAAAAAAACGAACAAGAAGTAGTGAGACAAACTTAAGGGGCTTTTTCCTGGCACATTCCATTCTAAATTACAACCTAGAACACGACTTCCATTGAGGCTCTGTTGCCCTAGTAACCAGGTTTGGTAAAGCAGAACTGCTGCCACCTTGTGGCCGTTTCACACAACAGCAGCTTTCATCCCAGCGCTAATGGTCAGTTGATATTCAAAATCATTGCAGGCCTGTAAATGACACCTGCCCTGAAAACAAATCCTGGGGTCGTATATCGACCAAAAATTCAACAGACTTCCATGTTTCAAAACGACAGTTTCAAGAGGCATATTTTACACACATTTGTGTCCTGCTTCTTTTTCTTTCTTTCTTTATTTTGTTTAAAAACGGGAATGGAAAAAGGCAACCCTCAGAATGGGAGGAAATATTTGCAAACGAATCAATGGACAAACGTTTAATCTCCAGTATATATAAACAGCTCATGCAGCTTAATAGTTAAAAAAAACAACAAACCAATATAAAAATGGGTAGAAGATCTAAATAGATATTTCTTCAAAGAACACACAGACATGGCCAAGATGCACATGAAAAGCTGCTCAACATCACTAATTATTAAAGTAATGCAAATCAAAACTACAATGAGGTATCACCTCACACCTGTTCGAATGGGCATCATCAGAAATTCTACAAACAACAAATGCTGGGGAGGGTGTGGACAAAAGGAACCCTCTTCCACTACTGCTGGGAATGCAAATTGATACAGTCACTATGGAGAGCAGTATGGAGGTTCCTTAAAAAAGTAAATATAGAATTACCATATGATCCAGCAATCCCACTTCTGGGCATATACCCAGAGAAAACCATAAATCAAAAAGACACATTCACCACAATGTTCATTGCAGCACTATTCACAATAGCCAGGTAATGGAAGCAACCTAAATGCCCACAGACAGTCGAATGGATAAACATGTGGTACGTATATAAAATGGAATATTACCCAGCCATACAAACGAATGAAACTGGGTCATTTGTAGAGACGTCGATGGATCTAGAGACTGTCATACAGAGTGAAGTCAGTCAGAAAGAGAAAAACAACTATTGTATATTAATGCATATATGTGGAACCTAGAAAAATGGTACAGATGAACCGGTTTGCAGGGCAGGAATAGAGACACAGAGGCAGAGAACAAACGTATGGACACCAAGGGGGGGAAGCCATGTGGTGGTGGTGGTGGGATGAGTTGGGAGATTGGGATTGACCTGTATACATGTATATGTATAAAATAGATAACTAATAATAACCTGCTGTATAAATAAATAAATAAAATAAAATTTCAAAAGTTTTAAAAATAAATAAATTTTAAAAATAAAACAGAAAAAGTTCTTCCCTTCACACAGATGTATTTATATGAATGAATTATTTCCATGCTTATATCTATAAATACATAAAAGAGGAATCAAATCTACCTTGATCCAAAAAAAAAAAAAAAAAACAGAACCCACCAGTTATAGAGAGGAAAACCCTATCAGGGCACTTGCTCCAGTGGTAAACAATTCTGAAGTTGGTCACAGGTGGGGAATCATCTCCCATGCAGCCAGCAGCCCCCACGCAAGGAGCGTCCTCATTGCAAAGCTGGGGGACCGTGCCGAGGCGTCTGTGAGTAAACGTGAGCTGAGCCCCAGGCCAGCTGCTGCTGAACTGTTCCCACCCTTCCCAGGTAAAACACCTGAATATGTACAAGGACTTGAAAGCCTAGAGGAAGGGCCGTGGAGCCACACCAGCGACAGCACGCAGGCTGACTTGGTGCCTGGAGGCCAGCCAGGATGGTCCCAGCCAGGGCGCTCTTCTGGAAGCTTTCCATTTCCCTGCCTGAGATACACCTCCTGTCCCGGCCCCCACTGCTTTTTCCCTTCCTCACCTCTGCCCGGGGAGAAATTCCAGTGTAAGGTATGGGTGACACATCCTCTTCTTTAGCAGTTGGCAGCCTGGCAATTCCTGCAGAAAGTCCAGCAGAGCCCCACTCACACCGGGCCACCCACAAAGCCGTGGCCCCTCACTCCCTCCCACCAGCACAGCCCCGAGACTGCTGACGGGGCAGAGAATATGGCATCAGGCACAGCTGCAGGGGCTCTTGCTGCCTGGAGTGGTGTTCATATTGACCTCAACACAGGAACACCTGGGGAGGGCTGGCCGGCATGGTCAGGCTGCCCAGGTCAGCCAATCCTCACCCCTCAGAGGCTCACATTGCAGAAAATGGATCTCGCTGAACCGGCCAGGTCCAAGGAACAGGTGTGGGCTCCTGAGAGTCAGGATAGATAAGGGGCTGCAGCTCCGGCTTGTTTTCTAATCATTTTATCTGGCCCATGAGTGGGAGACAACTTCAAGAAGACCCTCTCCTAATGAGAGCAACCTAGGAGTCAGGGAGAGGAGGGGTGATGGTTGGAGACAGAGGCCTGGTGTCCCGGCTGCAGTGGAAGTCTCTGGAAGACCAGGCAGAGGGAGGCCGCACAGAGTGATGCCCTGAGTGATGTCACAGACCTTTCGGAGCTGCTGTTTGTTAGATCAAGTCCTGCTCTGAGGTGCTCTGTGTCAGCTCTGAGTGACAGGCGATCTGCGGTGCTCTGCAATGAGGGCTATGTGCACGGTTCCTGTGTGCCCAGCCCTGCCGTGGCATCTTCTCAGGGGAGCTCCATATCCTGGGAGGGGCCTGATCACGAGACCCCATGGGCTGCTGGGTAGATGCACAGGTGAGCTCCATAACCTGGGAGTGGCGTGACCATGAGAGCCCCGTGGGCTGATGGGAAGTTGCACAGGGGAGCTCCATAACCTGGCATTGCCCTGATCACGAGAGCCCCGTGGGCTGCTGGGGACCTGGTAAAGGATGTCAGGACACTCAGTGAAGCCACCGAGGATATACATCCAGTAGTTCCTAATTCCTACACCCTGCTGGTCATTCTACCATCCACCAGGACATGGTATTCTGTATTAGACTTCAACGATGCCTTCTTCTGTATTCCATTGGCCCCAGAAAGGCTCTGCTGCCCCAGTAACCAGGTTTGGGAATGGAGAAATGCTGCCGCCTTGTGGCCATTTCCCACAACAGCAGCTTTAAACCCAGTGCTAATGGTCACTAAGTATTCACACTCATTGCAGGCCTATGAATGACACCTGCCCTCAAAAACAATCCTGGGGTCGAAAATTGACCAAAAAATTCAAAAGAGGGCAACCATCCAAGAAGACGATTTCAGGAGGTTAATTGTACTCTCCGTTTTTTTGTTTTTCTGTACCAGAAATTTTAAAAGGCATGAAAAGTGCTGAACATTAGGAATAATTAAAGATATGCAAATCCAAATTACAAAAACCTATCAGCTCACACCAGTCAGAATGGTCATCAACAAAAATTCTGCAAACAATAAATGCTGAAGGGGTTTTGGAGAAATGCCTACCCTTGGTTCAACGTGGGACATGGTAAGAGCCAGTAATGAAAACAAAAAAATCAGGTGCCTTGTAAAGGTAAATACTGAGCTACCATTCAATCAAACATACCCACTGCTGGGCCTATCACCTGAGGGCATGAGAATCAGAAAGACACAGGCTGGTCTTCACTGGTGGCGCAGTGTTTGAGAGTCCACCTGCCAATGCAGGGGACACGGGTTCATGCCCCGGTTCAGGAAGATCCCACATGCCGCGGAGCGGCTGGTCCCGTGAGCTATGGCTGCTGGGCCTGCGCGTCCGGAGCATGTGCTCTGCAATGGGAGTTTCCACGGCAGTGAGAGGCCCACATACCCAAAAAAGAAAAAAAAAAAGACACAGGCTGGCAATCCTGCACTCCAGCAATATTTACCATAGCCAACACTTGGAAGCTACGAAAATGTCCATCAACAGAGGAATGCACAAAGAAGAAGTGGTCCATGTACACAATGGAATATGACTCCAATTAAAAAATATATAAATTCAATTTATAAAACAAACATAAGTAAGGAGACGTCAGCTTTTGGGGGCACATTCCACTCTAATATATCACCGAGGAACACCACTGCCAGGATGGCCTGTTTCCCTAGTTACCAGATTGGGAAAAGGAGACATGCTGCCGCCCTCTGGCCGTTACTTGCAACAGCAGCTTTAAAACCTGTGCTAAGGGTCACTTCATATGCACCAGTACTGGAGGGCTGTGAATGAAACCTGCCCTCAGAATGTCTTGAGGGGGATAATGGCCAAAATATTTCTAAATGTCAAACATACTTCACGAAAACAATTTGAAGAGGTAAGCTGTACTCACAGTTTGAAGAAAAAAAGGACATGCCAGAAAGTTCAATTTCAAGGAATTATGAGACGCATGCAAATCCAACCACAAAGTGGTATCAGCTCACACTAGTCAGAATAAACATCAGCAAAAATACTACAAACAATAAACGCTGAAGTTGTTGGGGAGAAGAGCATAACCTCAACTTTAAGTGGGACGTAACCTGGTAAGAGCCACTACTGAGAACAGAATGGAGGTGCCTCTACAAGGTAAACATTTTGCTACCATATGATCCAGCAGGCCCACTCCTGGGCCTATAACCTAAGAAGACAGAATTGGAAAGACACAGGCAGGCAAATGTGCATTGCCGCAGCATTACAATAGCCATGACATGGAAGCAGCCAAAAAGTCCATCAACAGATGAGTGGACAAACAAGAACTGGTACATGTACAGACAGAATATTAGCCAAGGAAAAAAAGGACACAATGCCATCTGCTGCACCGTAGGTGAGTCTAGAGGTAATCACGTGACTTGTAGTAAGTCAGAAAGAGAAACACACAGATCTATTGATATCACTTATAGGTGTTACCGAAAAATTGATACCAGTGAAGATATTTCCACGGAGAAGGGCAATCACAGATTCATTAAACAAACTTATGGATCACCAATGGAAAAGTGTGAGGATTGGATACATTAGGATATTGGGCTTAACAGACATATACAAACACAGGTGAAATATATAATCACCAAACACCCACGGAATACCAAGAGAAGACTACTCAACATTCTGTCATAACGTACATGGGGAAAGGATCCCAGGAAGAACAGACATATGTATATGTGTAAAAGAACCACATCTTGCACACCTACAACAAGCCAAACATTGTAATCAAATTTGCTGTGATAAAAAATAAAAATTAAATTAAAAAAACGAACAAGAAGTAGTGAGACAAACTTAAGGGGCTTTTTCCTGGCACATTCCATTCTAAATTACAACCTAGAACACGACTTCCATTGAGGCTCTGTTGCCCTAGTAACCAGGTTTGGTAAAGCAGAACTGCTGCCACCTTGTGGCCGTTTCACACAACAGCAGCTTTCATCCCAGCGCTAATGGTCAGTTGATATTCAAAATCATTGCAGGCCTGTAAATGACACCTGCCCTGAAAACAAATCCTGGGGTCGTATATCGACCAAAAATTCAACAGACTTCCATATTTCAAAACGACAGTTTCAAGAGGCATATTTTACACACATTTGTGTCCTGCTTCTTTTTCTTTCTTTCTTTATTTTGTTAAAAAACGGGAATGGAAAAAGGCAACCCTCAGAATGGGAGGAAATATTTGCAAACGAATCAATGGACAAACGTTTAATCTCCAGTATATATAAACAGCTCATGCAGCTTAATAGTAAAGAAAACAACAAACCAATATAAAAATGGGTAGAAGATCTAAATAGATATTTCTTCAAAGAACACACAGACATGGCCAAGATGCACATGAAAAGCTGCTCAACATCACTAATTATTAAAGTAATGCAAATCAAAACTACAATGAGGTATCACCTCACACCTGTTCGAATGGGCATCATCAGAAATTCTACAAACAACAAATGCAGGGGAGGGTGTGGACAAAAGGAACCCTCTTCCACTACTGCTGGGAATGTAAATTGATACAGTCACTATGGAGAGCAGTATGGAGGTTCCTTAAAAAAGTAAACATAGAATTACCATATGATCCAGCAATCCCACTTCTGGGCATATACCCAGAGAAAACCATAAATCAAAAAGACACATTCACCACAATGTTCATTGCAGCACTATTCACAATAGCCAGGTAATGGAAGCAACCTAAATGCCCACAGACAGTCGAATGGATAAACATGTGGTACGTATATAAAATGGAATATTACCCAGCCATACAAACGAATGAAACTGGGTCATTTGTAGAGACGTCGATGGATCTAGAGACTGTCATACAGAGTGAAGTCAGTCAGAAAGAGAAAAACAACTATTGTATATTAATGCATATATGTGGAACCTAGAAAAATGGTACAGATGAACCGGTTTGCAGGGCAGGAATAGAGACACAGAGGCAGAGAACAAACGTATGGACACCAAGGGGGGGAAGCCATGTGGTGGTGGTGGTGGGATGAGTTGGGAGATTGGGATTGACCTGTATACATGTATATGTATAAAATAGATAACTAATAATAACCTGCTGTATAAATAAATAAATAAAATAAAATTTCAAAAGTTTTAAAAATAAATAAATTTTAAAAATAAAACAGAAAAAGTTCTTCCCTTCACACAGATGTATTTATATGAATGAATTATTTCCATGCTTATATCTATAAATACATAAAAGAGGAATCAAATCTACCTTGATCCAAAAAAAAAAAAAAAACAGAACCCACCAGTTATAGAGAGGAAAACCCTATCAGGGCACTTGCTCCAGTGGTAAACAATTCTGAAGTTGGTCACAGGTGGGGAATCATCTCCCATGCAGCCAGCAGCCCCCACGCAAGGAGCGTCCTCATTGCAAAGCTGGGGGAGCGTGCCGAGGCGTCTGTGAGTAAACGTGAGCTGAGCCCCAGGCCAGCTGCTGCTGAACTGTTCCCACCCTTCCCAGGTAAAACACCTGAATATGTACAAGGACTTGAAAGCCTAGAGGAAGGGCCGTGGAGCCACACCAGCGACAGCACGCAGGCTGACTTGGTGCCTGGAGGCCAGCCAGGATGGTCCCAGCCAGGGCGCTCTTCTGGAAGCTTTCCATTTCCCTGCCTGAGATACACCTCCTGTCCCGGCCCCCACTGCTTTTTCCCTTCCTCACCTCTGCCCGGGGAGAAATTCCAGTGTAAGGTATGGGTGACACATCCTCTTCTTTAGCAGTTGGCAGCCTGGCAATTCCTGCAGAAAGTCCAGCAGAGCCCCACTCACACCGGGCCACCCACAAAGCCGTGGCCCCTCACTCCCTCCCACCAGCACAGCCCCGAGACTGCTGACGGGGCAGAGAATATGGCATCAGGCACAGCTGCAGGGGCTCTTGCTGCCTGGAGTGGTGTTCATATTGACCTCAACACAGGAACACCTGGGGAGGGCTGGCCGGCATGGTCAGGCTGCCCAGGTCAGCCAATCCTCACCCCTCAGAGGCTCACATTGCAGAAAATGGATCTCGCTGAACCGGCCAGGTCCAAGGAACAGGTGTGGGCTCCTGAGAGTCAGGATAGATAAGGGGCTGCAGCTCCGGCTTGTTTTCTAATCATTTTATCTGGCCCATGAGTGGGAGACAACTTCAAGAAGACCCTCTCCTAATGAGAGCAACCTAGGAGTCAGGGAGAGGAGGGGTGATGGTTGGAGACAGAGGCCTGGTGTCCCGGCTGCAGTGGAAGTCTCTGGAAGACCAGGCAGAGGGAGGCCGCACAGAGTGATGCCCTGAGTGATGTCACAGACCTTTCGGAGCTGCTGTTTGTTAGATCAAGTCCTGCTCTGAGGTGCTCTGTGTCAGCTCTGAGTGACAGGCGATCTGCGGTGCTCTGCAATGAGGGCTATGTGCACGGTTCCTGTGTGCCCAGCCCTGCCGTGGCATCTTCTCAGGGGAGCTCCATATCCTGGGAGGGGCCTGATCACGAGACCCCATGGGCTGCTGGGTAGATGCACAGGTGAGCTCCATAACCTGGGAGTGGCGTGACCATGAGAGCCCCGTGGGCTGATGGGAAGTTGCACAGGGGAGCTCCATAACCTGGCATTGCCCTGATCACGAGAGCCCCGTGGGCTGCTGGGGACCTGGTAAAGGATGTCAGGACACTCAGTGAAGCCACCGAGGATATACATCCAGTAGTTCCTAATTCCTACACCCTGCTGGTCATTCTACCATCCACCAGGACATGATATTCTGTATTAGACTTCAACGATGCCTTCTTCTGTATTCCATTGGCCCCAGAAAGGCTCTGCTGCCCCAGTAACCAGGTTTGGGAATGGAGAAATGCTGCCGCCTTGTGGCCATTTCCCACAACAGCAGCTTTAAACCCAGTGCTAATGGTCACTAAGTATTCACACTCATTGCAGGCCTGTGAATGACACCTGCCCTCAAAAACAATCCTGGGGTCGAAAATTGACCAAAAAATTCAAAAGAGGGCAACCATCCAAGAAGACGATTTCAGGAGGTTAATTGTACTCTCCGTTTTTTTGTTTTTCTGTACCAGAAATTTTAAAAGGCATGAAAAGTGCTGAACATTAGGAATAATTAAAGATATGCAAATCCAAATTACAAAAACCTATCAGCTCACACCAGTCAGAATGGTCATCAACAAAAATTCTGCAAACAATAAATGCTGAAGGGGTTTTGGAGAAATGCCTACCCTTGGTTCAACGTGGGACATGGTAAGAGCCAGTAATGAAAACAAAAAAATCAGGTGCCTTGTAAAGGTAAATACTGAGCTACCATTCAATCAAACATACCCACTGCTGGGCCTATCACCTGAGGGCATGAGAATCAGAAAGACACAGGCTGGTCTTCACTGGTGGCGCAGTGTTTGAGAGTCCACCTGCCAATGCAGGGGACACGGGTTCATGCCCCGGTTCAGGAAGATCCCACATGCCGCGGAGCGGCTGGTCCCGTGAGCTATGGCTGCTGGGCCTGCGCGTCCGGAGCATGTGCTCTGCAATGGGAGTTTCCACGGCAGTGAGAGGCCCACATACCCAAAAAAGAAAAAAAAAAAGACACAGGCTGGCAATCCTGCACTCCAGCAATATTTACCATAGCCAACACTTGGAAGCTACGAAAATGTCCATCAACAGAGGAATGCACAAAGAAGAAGTGGTCCATGTACACAATGGAATATGACTCCAATTAAAAAATATATAAATTCAATTTATAAAACAAACATAAGTAAGGAGACGTCAGCTTTTGGGGGCACATTCCACTCTAATATATCACCGAGGAACACCACTGCCAGGATGGCCTGTTTCCCTAGTTACCAGATTGGGAAAAGGAGACATGCTGCCGCCCTCTGGCCGTTACTTGCAACAGCAGCTTTAAAACCTGTGCTAAGGGTCACTTCATATGCACCAGTACTGGAGGGCTGTGAATGAAACCTGCCCTCAGAATGTCTTGAGGGGGATAATGGCCAAAATATTTCTAAATGTCAAACATACTTCACGAAAACAATTTGAAGAGGTAAGCTGTACTCACAGTTTGAAGAAAAAAAGGACATGCCAGAAAGTTCAATTTCAAGGAATTATGAGACGCATGCAAATCCAACCACAAAGTGGTATCAGCTCACACTAGTCAGAATAAACATCAGCAAAAATACTACAAACAATA
Organism: Hyperoodon ampullatus; assembly: GCF_949752795.1. Taxonomy (NCBI): domain Eukaryota; kingdom Metazoa; phylum Chordata; class Mammalia; order Artiodactyla; family Ziphiidae; genus Hyperoodon; species Hyperoodon ampullatus. The sequence continues at coordinate 89,649 of NW_027640429.1, forward strand.
AACGCTGAAGTTGTTGGGGAGAAGAGCATAACCTCAACTTTAAGTGGGACGTAACCTGGTAAGAGCCACTACTGAGAACAGAATGGAGGTGCCTCTACAAGGTAAACATTTTGCTACCATATGATCCAGCAGGCCCACTCCTGGGCCTATAACCTAAGAAGACAGAATTGGAAAGACACAGGCAGGCAAATGTGCATTGCCGCAGCATTACAATAGCCATGACATGGAAGCAGCCAAAAAGTCCATCAACAGATGAGTGGACAAAGAAGAACTGGTACATGTACAGACAGAATATTAGCCAAGGAAAAAAAGGACACAATGCCATCTGCTGCACCGTAGGTGAGTCTAGAGGTAATCACGTGACTTGTAGTAAGTCAGAAAGAGAAACACACAGATCTATTGATATCACTTATAGGTGTTACCGAAAAATTGATACCAGTGAAGATATTTCCACGGAGAAGGGCAATCACAGATTCATTAAACAAACTTATGGATCACCAATGGAAAAGTGTGAGGATTGGATACATTAGGATATTGGGCTTAACAGACATATACAAACACAGGTGAAATATATAATCACCAAACACCCACGGAATACCAAGAGAAGACTACTCAACATTCTGTCATAACGTACATGGGGAAAGGATCCCAGGAAGAACAGACATATGTATATGTGTAAAAGAACCACATCTTGCACACCTACAACAAGCCAAACATTGTAATCAAATTTGCTGTGATAAAAAATAAAAATTAAATTAAAAAAACGAACAAGAAGTAGTGAGACAAACTTAAGGGGCTTTTTCCTGGCACATTCCATTCTAAATTACAACCTAGAACACGACTTCCATTGAGGCTCTGTTGCCCTAGTAACCAGGTTTGGTAAAGCAGAACTGCTGCCACCTTGTGGCCGTTTCACACAACAGCAGCTTTCATCCCAGCGCTAATGGTCAGTTGATATTCAAAATCATTGCAGGCCTGTAAATGACACCTGCCCTGAAAACAAATCCTGGGGTCGTATATCGACCAAAAATTCAACAGACTTCCATATTTCAAAACGACAGTTTCAAGAGGCATATTTTACACACATTTGTGTCCTGCTTCTTTTTCTTTCTTTCTTTATTTTGTTAAAAAACGGGAATGGAAAAAGGCAACCCTCAGAATGGGAGGAAATATTTGCAAACGAATCAATGGACAAACGTTTAATCTCCAGTATATATAAACAGCTCATGCAGCTTAATAGTAAAGAAAACAACAAACCAATATAAAAATGGGTAGAAGATCTAAATAGATATTTCTTCAAAGAACACACAGACATGGCCAAGATGCACATGAAAAGCTGCTCAACATCACTAATTATTAAAGTAATGCAAATCAAAACTACAATGAGGTATCACCTCACACCTGTTCGAATGGGCATCATCAGAAATTCTACAAACAACAAATGCAGGGGAGGGTGTGGACAAAAGGAACCCTCTTCCACTACTGCTGGGAATGTAAATTGATACAGTCACTATGGAGAGCAGTATGGAGGTTCCTTAAAAAAGTAAACATAGAATTACCATATGATCCAGCAATCCCACTTCTGGGCATATACCCAGAGAAAACCATAAATCAAAAAGACACATTCACCACAATGTTCATTGCAGCACTATTCACAATAGCCAGGTAATGGAAGCAACCTAAATGCCCACAGACAGTCGAATGGATAAACATGTGGTACGTATATAAAATGGAATATTACCCAGCCATACAAACGAATGAAACTGGGTCATTTGTAGAGACGTCGATGGATCTAGAGACTGTCATACAGAGTGAAGTCAGTCAGAAAGAGAAAAACAACTATTGTATATTAATGCATATATGTGGAACCTAGAAAAATGGTACAGATGAACCGGTTTGCAGGGCAGGAATAGAGACACAGAGGCAGAGAACAAACGTATGGACACCAAGGGGGGGAAGCCATGTGGTGGTGGTGGTGGGATGAGTTGGGAGATTGGGATTGACCTGTATACATGTATATGTATAAAATAGATAACTAATAATAACCTGCTGTATAAATAAATAAATAAAATAAAATTTCAAAAGTTTTAAAAATAAATAAATTTTAAAAATAAAACAGAAAAAGTTCTTCCCTTCACACAGATGTATTTATATGAATGAATTATTTCCATGCTTATATCTATAAATACATAAAAGAGGAATCAAATCTACCTTGATCCAAAAAAAAAAAAAAAACAGAACCCACCAGTTATAGAGAGGAAAACCCTATCAGGGCACTTGCTCCAGTGGTAAACAATTCTGAAGTTGGTCACAGGTGGGGAATCATCTCCCATGCAGCCAGCAGCCCCCACGCAAGGAGCGTCCTCATTGCAAAGCTGGGGGAGCGTGCCGAGGCGTCTGTGAGTAAACGTGAGCTGAGCCCCAGGCCAGCTGCTGCTGAACTGTTCCCACCCTTCCCAGGTAAAACACCTGAATATGTACAAGGACTTGAAAGCCTAGAGGAAGGGCCGTGGAGCCACACCAGCGACAGCACGCAGGCTGACTTGGTGCCTGGAGGCCAGCCAGGATGGTCCCAGCCAGGGCGCTCTTCTGGAAGCTTTCCATTTCCCTGCCTGAGATACACCTCCTGTCCCGGCCCCCACTGCTTTTTCCCTTCCTCACCTCTGCCCGGGGAGAAATTCCAGTGTAAGGTATGGGTGACACATCCTCTTCTTTAGCAGTTGGCAGCCTGGCAATTCCTGCAGAAAGTCCAGCAGAGCCCCACTCACACCGGGCCACCCACAAAGCCGTGGCCCCTCACTCCCTCCCACCAGCACAGCCCCGAGACTGCTGACGGGGCAGAGAATATGGCATCAGGCACAGCTGCAGGGGCTCTTGCTGCCTGGAGTGGTGTTCATATTGACCTCAACACAGGAACACCTGGGGAGGGCTGGCCGGCATGGTCAGGCTGCCCAGGTCAGCCAATCCTCACCCCTCAGAGGCTCACATTGCAGAAAATGGATCTCGCTGAACCGGCCAGGTCCAAGGAACAGGTGTGGGCTCCTGAGAGTCAGGATAGATAAGGGGCTGCAGCTCCGGCTTGTTTTCTAATCATTTTATCTGGCCCATGAGTGGGAGACAACTTCAAGAAGACCCTCTCCTAATGAGAGCAACCTAGGAGTCAGGGAGAGGAGGGGTGATGGTTGGAGACAGAGGCCTGGTGTCCCGGCTGCAGTGGAAGTCTCTGGAAGACCAGGCAGAGGGAGGCCGCACAGAGTGATGCCCTGAGTGATGTCACAGACCTTTCGGAGCTGCTGTTTGTTAGATCAAGTCCTGCTCTGAGGTGCTCTGTGTCAGCTCTGAGTGACAGGCGATCTGCGGTGCTCTGCAATGAGGGCTATGTGCACGGTTCCTGTGTGCCCAGCCCTGCCGTGGCATCTTCTCAGGGGAGCTCCATATCCTGGGAGGGGCCTGATCACGAGACCCCATGGGCTGCTGGGTAGATGCACAGGTGAGCTCCATAACCTGGGAGTGGCGTGACCATGAGAGCCCCGTGGGCTGATGGGAAGTTGCACAGGGGAGCTCCATAACCTGGCATTGCCCTGATCACGAGAGCCCCGTGGGCTGCTGGGGACCTGGTAAAGGATGTCAGGACACTCAGTGAAGCCACCGAGGATATACATCCAGTAGTTCCTAATTCCTACACCCTGCTGGTCATTCTACCATCCACCAGGACATGGTATTCTGTATTAGACTTCAACGATGCCTTCTTCTGTATTCCATTGGCCCCAGAAAGGCTCTGCTGCCCCAGTAACCAGGTTTGGGAATGGAGAAATGCTGCCGCCTTGTGGCCATTTCCCACAACAGCAGCTTTAAACCCAGTGCTAATGGTCACTAAGTATTCACACTCATTGCAGGCCTGTGAATGACACCTGCCCTCAAAAACAATCCTGGGGTCGAAAATTGACCAAAAAATTCAAAAGAGGGCAACCATCCAAGAAGACGATTTCAGGAGGTTAATTGTACTCTCCGTTTTTTTGTTTTTCTGTACCAGAAATTTTAAAAGGCATGAAAAGTGCTGAACATTAGGAATAATTAAAGATATGCAAATCCAAATTACAAAAACCTATCAGCTCACACCAGTCAGAATGGTCATCAACAAAAATTCTGCAAACAATAAATGCTGAAGGGGTTTTGGAGAAATGCCTACCCTTGGTTCAACGTGGGACATGGTAAGAGCCAGTAATGAAAACAAAAAAATCAGGTGCCTTGTAAAGGTAAATACTGAGCTACCATTCAATCAAACATACCCACTGCTGGGCCTATCACCTGAGGGCATGAGAATCAGAAAGACACAGGCTGGGCTTCACTGGTGGCGCAGTGTTTGAGAGTCCACCTGCCAATGCAGGGGACACGGGTTCATGCCCCGGTTCAGGAAGATCCCACATGCCGCGGAGCGGCTGGTCCCGTGAGCTATGGCTGCTGGGCCTGCGCGTCCGGAGCATGTGCTCTGCAATGGGAGTTTCCACGGCAGTGAGAGGCCCACATACCCAAAAAAGAAAAAAAAAAAGACACAGGCTGGCAATCCTGCACTCCAGCAATATTTACCATAGCCAACACTTGGAAGCTACGAAAATGTCCATCAACAGAGGAATGCACAAAGAAGAAGTGGTCCATGTACACAATGGAATATGACTCCAATTAAAAAATATATAGATTCAATTTATAAAACAAACATAAGTAAGGAGACGTCAGCTTTTGGGGGCACATTCCACTCTAATATATCACCGAGGAACACCACTGCCAGGATGGCCTGTTTCCCTAGTTACCAGATTGGGAAAAGGAGACATGCTGCCGCCCTCTGGCCGTTACTTGCAACAGCAGCTTTAAAACCTGTGCTAAGGGTCACTTCATATGCACCAGTACTGGAGGGCTGTGAATGAAACCTGCCCTCAGAATGTCTTGAGGGGGATAATGGCCAAAATATTTCTAAATGTCAAACATACTTCACGAAAACAATTTGAAGAGGTAAGCTGTACTCACAGTTTGAAGAAAAAAAGGACATGCCAGAAAGTTCAATTTCAAGGAATTATGAGACGCATGCAAATCCAACCACAAAGTGGTATCAGCTCACACTAGTCAGAATAAACATCAGCAAAAATACTACAAACAATAAACGCTGAAGTTGTTGGGGAGAAGAGCATAACCTCAACTTTAAGTGGGACGTAACCTGGTAAGAGCCACTACTGAGAACAGAATGGAGGTGCCTCTACAAGGTAAACATTTTGCTACCATATGATCCAGCAGGCCCACTCCTGGGCCTATAACCTAAGAAGACAGAATTGGAAAGACACAGGCAGGCAAATGTGCATTGCCGCAGCATTACAATAGCCATGACATGGAAGCAGCCAAAAAGTCCATCAACAGATGAGTGGACAAAGAAGAACTGGTACATGTACAGACAGAATATTAGCCAAGGAAAAAAAGGACACAATGCCATCTGCTGCACCGTAGGTGAGTCTAGAGGTAATCACGTGACTTGTAGTAAGTCAGAAAGAGAAACACACAGATCTATTGATATCACTTATAGGTGTTACCGAAAAATTGATACCAGTGAAGATATTTCCACGGAGAAGGGCAATCACAGATTCATTAAACAAACTTATGGATCACCAATGGAAAAGTGTGAGGATTGGATACATTAGGATATTGGGCTTAACAGACATATACAAACACAGGTGAAATATATAATCACCAAACACCCACGGAATACCAAGAGAAGACTACTCAACATTCTGTCATAACGTACATGGGGAAAGGATCCCAGGAAGAACAGACATATGTATATGTGTAAAAGAACCACATCTTGCACACCTACAACAAGCCAAACATTGTAATCAAACTTGCTGTGATAAAAAATAAAAATTAAATTAAAAAAACGAACAAGAAGTAGTGAGACAAACTTAAGGGGCTTTTCCCTGGCACATTCCATTCTAAATTACAACCTAGAACACGACTTCCATTGAGGCTCTGTTGCCCTAGTAACCAGGTTTGGTAAAGCAGAACTGCTGCCACCTTGTGGCCGTTTCACACAACAGCAGCTTTCATCCCAGCGCTAATGGTCAGTTGATATTCAAAATCATTGCAGGCCTGTAAATGACACCTGCCCTGAAAACAAATCCTGGGGTCGTATATCGACCAAAAATTCAACAGACTTCCATATTTCAAAACGACAGTTTCAAGAGGCATATTTTACACACATTTGTGTCCTGCTTCTTTTTCTTTCTTTCTTTATTTTGTTAAAAAACGGGAATGGAAAAAGGCAACCCTCAGAATGGGAGGAAATATTTGCAAACGAATCAATGGACAAACGTTTAATCTCCAGTATATATAAACAGCTCATGCAGCTTAATAGTAAAGAAAACAACAAACCAATATAAAAATGGGTAGAAGATCTAAATAGATATTTCTTCAAAGAACACACAGACATGGCCAAGATGCACATGAAAAGCTGCTCAACATCACTAATTATTAAAGTAATGCAAATCAAAACTACAATGAGGTATCACCTCACACCTGTTCGAATGGGCATCATCAGAAATTCTACAAACAACAAATGCAGGGGAGGGTGTGGACAAAAGGAACCCTCTTCCACTACTGCTGGGAATGTAAATTGATACAGTCACTATGGAGAGCAGTATGGAGGTTCCTTAAAAAAGTAAACATAGAATTACCATATGATCCAGCAATCCCACTTCTGGGCATATACCCAGAGAAAACCATAAATCAAAAAGACACATTCACCACAATGTTCATTGCAGCACTATTCACAATAGCCAGGTAATGGAAGCAACCTAAATGCCCACAGACAGTCGAATGGATAAACATGTGGTACGTATATAAAATGGAATATTACCCAGCCATACAAACGAATGAAACTGGGTCATTTGTAGAGACGTCGATGGATCTAGAGACTGTCATACAGAGTGAAGTCAGTCAGAAAGAGAAAAACAACTATTGTATATTAATGCATATATGTGGAACCTAGAAAAATGGTACAGATGAACCGGTTTGCAGGGCAGGAATAGAGACACAGAGGCAGAGAACAAACGTATGGACACCAAGGGGGGGAAGCCATGTGGTGGTGGTGGTGGGATGAGTTGGGAGATTGGGATTGACCTGTATACATGTATATGTATAAAATAGATAACTAATAATAACCTGCTGTATAAATAAATAAATAAAATAAAATTTCAAAAGTTTTAAAAATAAATAAATTTTAAAAATAAAACAGAAAAAGTTCTTCCCTTCACACAGATGTATTTATATGAATGAATTATTTCCATGCTTATATCTATAAATACATAAAAGAGGAATCAAATCTACCTTGATCCAAAAAAAAAAAAAAACAGAACCCACCAGTTATAGAGAGGAAAACCCTATCAGGGCACTTGCTCCAGTGGTAAACAATTCTGAAGTTGGTCACAGGTGGGGAATCATCTCCCATGCAGCCAGCAGCCCCCACGCAAGGAGCGTCCTCATTGCAAAGCTGGGGGAGCGTGCCGAGGCGTCTGTGAGTAAACGTGAGCTGAGCCCCAGGCCAGCTGCTGCTGAACTGTTCCCACCCTTCCCAGGTAAAACACCTGAATATGTACAAGGACTTGAAAGCCTAGAGGAAGGGCCGTGGAGCCACACCAGCGACAGCACGCAGGCTGACTTGGTGCCTGGAGGCCAGCCAGGATGGTCCCAGCCAGGGCGCTCTTCTGGAAGCTTTCCATTTCCCTGCCTGAGATACACCTCCTGTCCCGGCCCCCACTGCTTTTTCCCTTCCTCACCTCTGCCCGGGGAGAAATTCCAGTGTAAGGTATGGGTGACACATCCTCTTCTTTAGCAGTTGGCAGCCTGGCAATTCCTGCAGAAAGTCCAGCAGAGCCCCACTCACACCGGGCCACCCACAAAGCCGTGGCCCCTCACTCCCTCCCACCAGCACAGCCCCGAGACTGCTGACGGGGCAGAGAATATGGCATCAGGCACAGCTGCAGGGGCTCTTGCTGCCTGGAGTGGTGTTCATATTGACCTCAACACAGGAACACCTGGGGAGGGCTGGCCGGCATGGTCAGGCTGCCCAGGTCAGCCAATCCTCACCCCTCAGAGGCTCACATTGCAGAAAATGGATCTCGCTGAACCGGCCAGGTCCAAGGAACAGGTGTGGGCTCCTGAGAGTCAGGATAGATAAGGGGCTGCAGCTCCGGCTTGTTTTCTAATCATTTTATCTGGCCCATGAGTGGGAGACAACTTCAAGAAGACCCTCTCCTAATGAGAGCAACCTAGGAGTCAGGGAGAGGAGGGGTGATGGTTGGAGACAGAGGCCTGGTGTCCCGGCTGCAGTGGAAGTCTCTGGAAGACCAGGCAGAGGGAGGCCGCACAGAGTGATGCCCTGAGTGATGTCACAGACCTTTCGGAGCTGCTGTTTGTTAGATCAAGTCCTGCTCTGAGGTGCTCTGTGTCAGCTCTGAGTGACAGGCGATCTGCGGTGCTCTGCAATGAGGGCTATGTGCACGGTTCCTGTGTGCCCAGCCCTGCCGTGGCATCTTCTCAGGGGAGCTCCATATCCTGGGAGGGGCCTGATCACGAGACCCCATGGGCTGCTGGGTAGATGCACAGGTGAGCTCCATAACCTGGGAGTGGCGTGACCATGAGAGCCCCGTGGGCTGATGGGAAGTTGCACAGGGGAGCTCCATAACCTGGCATTGCCCTGATCACGAGAGCCCCGTGGGCTGCTGGGGACCTGGTAAAGGATGTCAGGACACTCAGTGAAGCCACCGAGGATATACATCCAGTAGTTCCTAATTCCTACACCCTGCTGGTCATTCTACCATCCACCAGGACATGGTATTCTGTATTAGACTTCAACGATGCCTTCTTCTGTATTCCATTGGCCCCAGAAAGGCTCTGCTGCCCCAGTAACCAGGTTTGGGAATGGAGAAATGCTGCCGCCTTGTGGCCATTTCCCACAACAGCAGCTTTAAACCCAGTGCTAATGGTCACTAAGTATTCACACTCATTGCAGGCCTGTGAATGACACCTGCCCTCAAAAACAATCCTGGGGTCGAAAATTGACCAAAAAATTCAAAAGAGGGCAACCATCCAAGAAGACGATTTCAGGAGGTTAATTGTACTCTCCGTTTTTTTGTTTTTCTGTACCAGAAATTTTAAAAGGCATGAAAAGTGCTGAACATTAGGAATAATTAAAGATATGCAAATCCAAATTACAAAAACCTATCAGCTCACACCAGTCAGAATGGTCATCAACAAAAATTCTGCAAACAATAAATGCTGAAGGGGTTTTGGAGAAATGCCTACCCTTGGTTCAACGTGGGACATGGTAAGAGCCAGTAATGAAAACAAAAAAATCAGGTGCCTTGTAAAGGTAAATACTGAGCTACCATTCAATCAAACATACCCACTGCTGGGCCTATCACCTGAGGGCATGAGAATCAGAAAGACACAGGCTGGGCTTCACTGGTGGCGCAGTGTTTGAGAGTCCACCTGCCAATGCAGGGGACACGGGTTCATGCCCCGGTTCAGGAAGATCCCACATGCCGCGGAGCGGCTGGTCCCGTGAGCTATGGCTGCTGGGCCTGCGCGTCCGGAGCATGTGCTCTGCAATGGGAGTTTCCACGGCAGTGAGAGGCCCACATACCCAAAAAAGAAAAAAAAAAAGACACAGGCTGGCAATCCTGCACTCCAGCAATATTTACCATAGCCAACACTTGGAAGCTACGAAAATGTCCATCAACAGAGGAATGCACAAAGAAGAAGTGGTCCATGTACACAATGGAATATGACTCCAATTAAAAAATATATAAATTCAATTTATAAAACAAACATAAGTAAGGAGACGTCAGCTTTTGGGGGCACATTCCACTCTAATATATCACCGAGGAACACCACTGCCAGGATGGCCTGTTTCCCTAGTTACCAGATTGGGAAAAGGAGACATGCTGCCGCCCTCTGGCCGTTACTTGCAACAGCAGCTTTAAAACCTGTGCTAAGGGTCACTTCATATGCACCAGTACTGGAGGGCTGTGAATGAAACCTGCCCTCAGAATGTCTTGAGGGGGATAATGGCCAAAATATTTCTAAATGTCAAACATACTTCACGAAAACAATTTGAAGAGGTAAGCTGTACTCACAGTTTGAAGAAAAAAAGGACATGCCAGAAAGTTCAATTTCAAGGAATTATGAGACGCATGCAAATCCAACCACAAAGTGGTATCAGCTCACACTAGTCAGAATAAACATCAGCAAAAATACTACAAACAATAAACGCTGAAGTTGTTGGGGAGAAGAGCATAACCTCAACTTTAAGTGGGACGTAACCTGGTAAGAGCCACTACTGAGAACAGAATGGAGGTGCCTCTACAAGGTAAACATTTTGCTACCATATGATCCAGCAGGCCCACTCCTGGGCCTATAACCTAAGAAGACAGAATTGGAAAGACACAGGCAGGCAAATGTGCATTGCCGCAGCATTACAATAGCCATGACATGGAAGCAGCCAAAAAGTCCATCAACAGATGAGTGGACAAAGAAGAACTGGTACATGTACAGACAGAATATTAGCCAAGGAAAAAAAGGACACAATGCCATCTGCTGCACCGTAGGTGAGTCTAGAGGTAATCACGTGACTTGTAGTAAGTCAGAAAGAGAAACACACAGATCTATTGATATCACTTATAGGTGTTACCGAAAAATTGATACCAGTGAAGATATTTCCACGGAGAAGGGCAATCACAGATTCATTAAACAAACTTATGGATCACCAATGGAAAAGTGTGAGGATTGGATACATTAGGATATTGGGCTTAACAGACATATACAAACACAGGTGAAATATATAATCACCAAACACCCACGGAATACCAAGAGAAGACTACTCAACATTCTGTCATAACGTACATGGGGAAAGGATCCCAGGAAGAACAGACATATGTATATGTGTAAAAGAACCACATCTTGCACACCTACAACAAGCCAAACATTGTAATCAAACTTGCTGTGATAAAAAATAAAAATTAAATTAAAAAAACGAACAAGAAGTAGTGAGACAAACTTAAGGGGCTTTTTCCTGGCACATTCCATTCTAAATTACAACCTAGAACACGACTTCCATTGAGGCTCTGTTGCCCTAGTAACCAGGTTTGGTAAAGCAGAACTGCTGCCACCTTGTGGCCGTTTCACACAACAGCAGCTTTCATCCCAGCGCTAATGGTCAGTTGATATTCAAAATCATTGCAGGCCTGTAAATGACACCTGCCCTGAAAACAAATCCTGGGGTCGTATATCGACCAAAAATTCAACAGACTTCCATATTTCAAAACGACAGTTTCAAGAGGCATATTTTACACACATTTGTGTCCTGCTTCTTTTTCTTTCTTTCTTTATTTTGTTAAAAAACGGGAATGGAAAAAGGCAACCCTCAGAATGGGAGGAAATATTTGCAAACGAATCAATGGACAAACGTTTAATCTCCAGTATATATAAACAGCTCATGCAGCTTAATAGTAAAGAAAACAACAAACCAATATAAAAATGGGTAGAAGATCTAAATAGATATTTCTTCAAAGAACACACAGACATGGCCAAGATGCACATGAAAAGCTGCTCAACATCACTAATTATTAAAGTAATGCAAATCAAAACTACAATGAGGTATCACCTCACACCTGTTCGAATGGGCATCATCAGAAATTCTACAAACAACAAATGCAGGGGAGGGTGTGGACAAAAGGAACCCTCTTCCACTACTGCTGGGAATGTAAATTGATACAGTCACTATGGAGAGCAGTATGGAGGTTCCTTAAAAAAGTAAACATAGAATTACCATATGATCCAGCAATCCCACTTCTGGGCATATACCCAGAGAAAACCATAAATCAAAAAGACACATTCACCACAATGTTCATTGCAGCACTATTCACAATAGCCAGGTAATGGAAGCAACCTAAATGCCCACAGACAGTCGAATGGATAAACATGTGGTACGTATATAAAATGGAATATTACCCAGCCATACAAACGAATGAAACTGGGTCATTTGTAGAGACGTCGATGGATCTAGAGACTGTCATACAGAGTGAAGTCAGTCAGAAAGAGAAAAACAACTATTGTATATTAATGCATATATGTGGAACCTAGAAAAATGGTACAGATGAACCGGTTTGCAGGGCAGGAATAGAGACACAGAGGCAGAGAACAAACGTATGGACACCAAGGGGGGGAAGCCATGTGGTGGTGGTGGTGGGATGAGTTGGGAGATTGGGATTGACCTGTATACATGTATATGTATAAAATAGATAACTAATAATAACCTGCTGTATAAATAAATAAATAAAATAAAATTTCAAAAGTTTTAAAAATAAATAAATTTTAAAAATAAAACAGAAAAAGTTCTTCCCTTCACACAGATGTATTTATATGAATGAATTATTTCCATGCTTATATCTATAAATACATAAAAGAGGAATCAAATCTACCTTGATCCAAAAAAAAAAAAAAACAGAACCCACCAGTTATAGAGAGGAAAACCCTATCAGGGCACTTGCTCCAGTGGTAAACAATTCTGAAGTTGGTCACAGGTGGGGAATCATCTCCCATGCAGCCAGCAGCCCCCACGCAAGGAGCGTCCTCATTGCAAAGCTGGGGGAGCGTGCCGAGGCGTCTGTGAGTAAACGTGAGCTGAGCCCCAGGCCAGCTGCTGCTGAACTGTTCCCACCCTTCCCAGGTAAAACACCTGAATATGTACAAGGACTTGAAAGCCTAGAGGAAGGGCCGTGGAGCCACACCAGCGACAGCACGCAGGCTGACTTGGTGCCTGGAGGCCAGCCAGGATGGTCCCAGCCAGGGCGCTCTTCTGGAAGCTTTCCATTTCCCTGCCTGAGATACACCTCCTGTCCCGGCCCCCACTGCTTTTTCCCTTCCTCACCTCTGCCCGGGGAGAAATTCCAGTGTAAGGTATGGGTGACACATCCTCTTCTTTAGCAGTTGGCAGCCTGGCAATTCCTGCAGAAAGTCCAGCAGAGCCCCACTCACACCGGGCCACCCACAAAGCCGTGGCCCCTCACTCCCTCCCACCAGCACAGCCCCGAGACTGCTGACGGGGCAGAGAATATGGCATCAGGCACAGCTGCAGGGGCTCTTGCTGCCTGGAGTGGTGTTCATATTGACCTCAACACAGGA